>NW_027531143.1:3623721-3817135 GCF_008692635.1 Crocuta crocuta
TATACACTATATATATACATATAAATAGTAAAATTCCTGCTTGTTTATCATTTTTAAAATTTAATTAGGTAATGAAGTAAATTTGTTAGCAAAATAAGTATAGAGTCCCAGCAGAAGGATTATCATAAACTTCTGCTTTCCACTTCAACTCCCAACCTTAATCACTATCACATCTATGTCATTTAAAAGTAAATGATGCAAAAAAAAAAAGGTAATGTCTTAAGATGCTGATATGCTGAATAAGAGATAAAACTGAAAGGAGAAGAGTGTTTCATATTTCTCTTTATTACCAACAGAATATCTTGGAATTGCATAAAGTACAAAAACTGATACTGTACTTTGGTCCCACAAGTTTGCTTTTAACATTTGAAGAGAATTCAAAGAGGGAATGAGAAAAAGCTTCTAAGCGCCTATTAAAAAGAAAAAAAAAGTAAAAATGGCTCATTTGGGTAATGTGATCATACAATTAACTAATTAAAAATAAGCTTATGAATATAGATACTGATAATTCAAGGCAAAAAAGTAAAAAATAATATTAAAAGAACCTTTATAATCACTTCTGTTCACTTTTGATTATTCCTCTATTTGAATCTAAATTTTTATTTTCCTTTAAATATTTTTTCTTCTACCTCTCTGGCTCTCTTGTATAAATGATTTGCAACCGTACTAGAAAATACAAACTGCAAAATAAAAATAAGAATAAAAATTATGCAAAGTTGCATAAATCAGAAATCTTATAGATATAAATGTAAAGGATATTCAGTTATAAATTTAGATGATCTTAATCAATAGCTGAACTTTGGAAAAAAATGATAATTCATATGGCTGTTAGGCACTTTCCATGGGAGTTCCATAAATTTAGGGATATGTCCTGTGCATGTTTGCAGTTTAGTTAACATTTTATATGGTAAAAATTCAGTATCTCCTATTTGATTGAAATATTTATTTATTTAACAAGTGCTAATTTCAACACACTTGAAGATTTCAAATCTATCTTAATACATGTAGCATTCTTTCAAGCAGCTAAGAATCAAGTGTAAATCTGGATTGAAAACTCGTTACTTAAGGGGCATCTGGGTGGCTCAGTTGGTTAGGCATCTGATTCCTGATTTCAGCCCAGATCATGATCCTTAAGCTCCTGAGATGGAGCCCTGTGTCAGGCTCTGCCTGCTTGGGATTCACTCTCCTCTGCTCCCTTAGCCCCTCGCCTGCTCACAGTCTCTCTTCCTTCTCTCTCTCAAAATAAATAAATAAACATAAAAAAACCTCTTTTCTCAGCATTACAAATTCATAATATAGCAATAGTTTAAAATGAATATACATTGGTTTATGAGAAATTAAAATGAATTGACAATTCAGAAATATTCATAAATACTTCTTGTAAATTTCAACCTATTAAATATGTAACCCTAGTCATTGTCAGAACTCAGTAATATTCTGGCATTTTGTGTTTTGACAATTTTAACACATGAAAAAACAAAAAAAATCTATAAATAGGAAGAAGAGTAGTTAAGTCTAAAATAATTTATCTTGGACATCTTGATGAAAGTAGAACATTTTGTTTTTCTGTAAAATAAATTATTACTTCTTTCTACTCTAAAGTAGTAAATGGAGAAATCAACTTAAATAAAAGAGAAACTGACTCCACAAAGAAATATATAAGCTGATGATTGTAGATACCTGACACGTTAAAGGTGTGTATCTCTTGGAACAAGCAAATAAAAGACAAATGGAGATGTTAACATGTTGCTGAGTAGAACCAGGAAAAAAAATGAGCGTATGATTTTATGATAAAGATGCCATTTATATTTCTTTGGCTTTGGGGGAAACAATCCTCCAAAGTGACTCCTGCAAGGACAAGAAAAGAAAGCATCGCGTAGAGCCCAGCCCTGTAAGCTCTTTCTGTCCCAGCCATGAGTGATCATTCAGTTCACAAACTGCAATGGGTCCCTAGGAAAACGAAGTTTTTACAGAAAAACCAGCCTTTGTTCTTCTGGTAAGGGTGCTAACAGTCAATCTTCTCTTGGTTTTAATCTTCATCTGTAAAATGAGACTACTAAACATGGCGCACCGTCCTTCCTGGGATTCTTCACAGAAATAAATAAAAGCAAAGCAGTATAGCAGAGATGGACAGGGTACTGTAAGGATTGGTGGTCCAGTGCTACATTTGAACACTTTTGCTTTTAGCTACAATAATTATGTATTTCTGCTCTACCTTTTCTTTCTCATTGTTATTTTTAAATACACATCAGTTATGTTAATGAAAACTTTGTAAATGAGTTTACATCTGGAATTCATCTCAGCAATAACCAAATTCAAACTCTCACATATTACAATTGGCCAAGAGACCAAATAATTTGTATAAAGGCAAATAGCAATTCAGAAGCAGGCTGAGAACAGAGACTTGGTCTTTCTAATTTCTAGTCTAGAATATTTTACTTATTTAAAAGTTTTTAAGGCAAATCTTCACTATATGGCATGGACCATAATCTGGGAAAAGCAGCAAACAGGGTACAGAGGTTCATCTATCTCATTAAGTATACAATCCACAACAGACAAAGCAAGCACCATATGTCAAAATATTTAAAAATTACAAGTCAGTGTTAAGTAAAATATGCTTGTCCTTTTACTTTGCCAAGTGTACCTTCATAACAAGAGGTAGGCCAGGTCTGAATTTGGGATTCCTGCATCTCTGAGTTCCCACTGAGAATACAGTCGTTGTCTGCTGAGTCAGACACTGGCTTTAGTCTCCAGTTCTCAACCTCCCACACACAAGTTCCCACATCCCACTTCTTCTCTATAATTCCCTCTCTACGACACTATGATGTTTCTTTACTCCACATATGTGGATGTTCCAAACTGCATTTTCAAGCTTCACCTGTACCCACACTTTCCTCTGGCCACTAAATTTAGAGATACAACATCAGAACAAGAGAACCTGTGGCCATCTGAGCAGGATATTCTATACTGTGAGGTACCTAGAGTGTGTCAGAGAACAAGAAAATGGCAAACTGGAAGCAGATTTCTTTGATCTCACAGAGTCCTCAACTGATGGGAAAAAGGACACACAGGGGAAGACCAGAGTAGAGTCTTCTAAAGTTTAGACCCAGTGTAGAGAACTCTCTTACCTGATTCAGAAGATGATATTGAGCATGGAACTCTCTTACCTGAATCAAAAGATGGTATTGGGAATGGAAGACAGAGGTCAAACAAATCATTACCTAAAAGAAAAAAAAATTACATAATATAAAATGATGGGTGTTGAGAGTGGAATTTACCTTAAACTGGGTAGTCAGGAAAGCTTCCATAGCAAACTAACAATTGAGAGACACGTGAGGAGTTAAATAAGTAAAGGATGGGGCATAAGGGACAGGGAAATTGATCCAGGCAGTGAAGGGGAAAAACAAACAAATAAATGGAAACAACCTATGGAAAGGAGGGGAGAGGAAATTATCTTGCCTCTTCGAAGGAACTGATTTGAAGTTTAGCAAACCTGTCATGATATATAAAGGGTTTTCCTGACCAAAAATGAGTGGGATCAAAGAACAAAGTTATTCTTGAAATAAAATTCCATTTTATACATATTTAGGCAGAAGGTGTTAATTCACATAGAATGAGTGCCATGTGAGAAGGCTGGTTGTGGCAATTCTTGTGACTAGAAATGCAAATGAATCCCACCACCCTAACACTCTGGTTATAATTTAAGAAAAGAATTGTGAATTGTGTTGCAATGTTGGAGCTCTAGTATAAGGCAGCAATACCATAAAGCTGGAAGAAAGCTAAAACTAGATATGTCATTCTTAAAACACTCAGTGTTTGTCACAATGCACAGAACCAATTTCAAAACTATATATCAGAAGTGTGATGGTTAAATTTTTTTTTTTTTTAATAGTTTATTGTCAAATTAGTTTCCACATAACACTCAGTGCTCATCCCCAAAGTGTCCTCCTCCATGCCCATCCCCCCCTCCCCCCACATCCATCAGTCCTCAGTTTTTGTCAGCATTCAAGAGTCTCTCATGGTTTGCTTCTCTCCCTTTCCCCCACCATTTCCGCCCTTCTTCTCCCCCTTGTTCCTCCGTCAAGTTCCTCCTAATCCTCCTATACGTGCAAACATATGATATTTGTCCTTCTCTGCCTGACTTATTTCGCTCAGCATAACACCCTCAAGGTTGTGATGGTTAAATTTTATGTGTCTATTCGGTCAGGCTATGGTGCCCAGTTGTTTGGTGAAATTCTAGTCTAAGTGTTGCTGGGAAGGCAGTGTATCAACAAGATTAAAATTTGTAGGTAGCCTACTTTAAGTAAAGATAAGATTTTATAATCGGGATGGGCCTCATTTAATCAACTTAAAGAGTTTAAGGGGCGCCTGGGTGGCTCAGTCCATTAAGCCTCCGACTCTGGCTCAGGTCATGATCTCATGGTTTTTGGGTTCGGGCCGCACATCGGGCTCTGTGCTGAAAGCTAGCTCAGAGCCTGGAGCCTGTCTTCACATTCTGTATCTCCCTCTCTCTCTGATCCTCCCCTGTTCATCCTGTCTCTATCTCTCTCTCAAAAATAGATAAAACATTAAAAAAAATTTTTTAATTAAAAAAAAGAGTTTAAGACAAAAACGGGTTTCCTGGAGAAAAAGGAATTCTGCCTCAAAACTGCACCATAAAACTCTTGTCTGAATTTCTCACCTGGTAGCCTACCCTACAAATTTCAGATTTGTCAGCCTGTAAAACTACATGAGCCACCTCTCAGGAGGATTCTGACTGATAAATCAGTGAAACCAATCTGATTTCCTGTTGTGTCTCTTCCTAGTTCTCAGAGTAGGACTGATGTCCCCTGTCAGATTGAGTACGCCTCCTTATAGTTCTTAAATAATTCATGATAGAGATTCAAGAGAGAGGTACTAGTCTTTCTGCTGTTACCATAAGGAGTTATCAAGAAATTAGTCAGAAAGCTAGAGATATGATAGCACTTGCCCTCAAAATCTGTAAAGCCAGTCATAGTGAAAAATGTAAAAAAGTCCTTTGGAACTCATATTCAAATTAAAATCAAAGAGAATATTCTGGCATAGGACACTGTATCTCCAGTTCTAAGACCTAGGCGTACGGAATTTTGTTTAGACACCTCACATAGCTTTCACAGCAATCTTTTAGAAATATGACAGATGTTTCTATAACTGAAAGCTGTAGAGCCAGCATACAGGCAAATTATTACTGTTTGTAAATAATAAAATATAGCAGCTGTGTCTGAAGAATCTATAAAAGGACAGTTATAAGTGACTTGGAATTTTAAAGAAAACATGGCTATTGAATATAGTTACTTTTTTAATGTTTGTTTATCTTTGAGAGGGGATGGGGGCAGAAAAAGAGGGAGAAAGAATCCGAGGCAGGCTCCAGGCTCTGAACTGTCAGCAAAAGCTTGACATGGAGCGCGTGTCAAATCATGACCTGAGCCAAAATTGGATGCTTAACCAACTGAGCCACCCCAGAGCCCCAAACATAGAAACTTTATTATGTTTTAATAATTAGACTAATGCAGATTGCTCGATGTATCAAAATCTAATTATCTATCTGTGTATATGCACACACAACATACACACTTGAAGATATAGCTATTTCCTTAATCCAGAATTATTAGATAGCAAAATAAGTTAATAACTATATATTAAGATAGTTATGACTTTCATATATTACTATTAAAATATTATTAAGTATACAGAGAATTGGAAAAGGGGAAAAATCAAATAGGCTATTAAGATGAACAAGGATACCATAACCAAACTTCAAATTTGACTCAGCATCTTAGAATAAAGCACAAAAATGGTGTATCTTAGAGTTTCAGCAAATTTTGAGAGAAGAATCCTTCCAAATATTCACATCCAACAAAAGCTAAGTATAGCATTTTAATAAGAAGACTTTGCAAGTTAACTTTGCAAGAAAATTCAGATAATTGACAATAAAAAAATAATTCTAGAAACCAACAAAACCCTGTTAATAACTGTGTCAGGCAGGCTTTAGGGTGGCCCCTCAATGATCTGGATATCCTGGGTTTTACTTTCTTGTCTTTGCCCCTGCTCTTCAGTGTGAGAGACCAGTGACCATAATAGGGGAAATGGAATGTCACTACAATGATTAGAACACTAAAACTGTAACTTCCTTCTTGTTAGAGACTAGCTCTGTTCCTTCTCAGAGTGTTCAGCTAAGTTGAACAGACCCACACCCTAAAAAACTGAGGGTAGTCTATGGCAATAGCTGGCCAATATCATATCTGTGAAATATAAAATGACCAGATGCACCACTTCTATCGTATGTTGCTGACAACAGTTGCTGTTAATCTATTTTTCAATATCCTTATACAGTGCTGTACTTCTTACAGCTATTTATTATTAAAATGTTATTAAGTCATACACACTTTTTGTTTTATGTCCCACAAACAGCAGTCTATTCTTCTAGAACCATTTTTATCTAAGCCATGCCATAGGCAAATATATCCTTAAATTCCTCAAACTGTCATCGTCACTCTCCTAACAATCAAACCCAAATCTTGCAATCTTCCTGTGGGTATCTCAATGTATTTTTAGCAGGCCAAATACACTATGTGCCAGACACTGTGATTATAATTAGATGTGCCCTTGAGGAATTAAAGTATATGTGGAAAATCAGAAATGTAGAAGATAAATTACATTAAGATTTATAATGTCCACAATGTTTAATCATAGTTAATATTTGAACTCAATAAATTCTTAATTTAATGCTTCTGCATGTCTACATTTTATAAATATTGATACATATTTTAGATACTTGGTTGTCCTTATCAAAACAAGATATTAAGAGGGAGCCTACTTTAGCCTAAACATGGGACAGACAGCAGTCCTTTCATAGTGAAAAGGAAATAAGTGCTTCTATAAAAATAGAATTTAAGATTATAGAGTTTCTTGTTATTACAATTAATTATATAACTTCAGAATCAAGAGAAATTGGAAAATGAGGGCTTTAAAGTAGATCTAATGGTATACTAACTCAAAGACATTACTAAATGATCTGTTAAACTGGATATGGCTCCAGAAATGACAATGTCTAATTTGGGAAAGGTCGTTCCTTAAAGCAAGAGTGCTTCTGTACCAAAAAATGAAATATATATGTATGGATAGATAGATAGATAGATAGATAGATAGACAGACAGACAGTGAGAGTGACAAAAATCTACTGTAAATATTATTTATTTGTTGATCTACATAAATTATTTTGTTCCCTTGATTTTATAGACAGATTGTGAGAGAGGGATAGTGATTACCAGGTGTGGTTATAGTTAGGGATGAGAGAAGAAAAAACTGTTTTAAATTAAGAGGTTGGCGATATATTCATTGAAAAAGCGATATTTAGTCAGAGGCCAATGTACATATTTGCATAAAATTGTCCTCATCAGAGGGAACACTTGTGCAGAGACTCTGAAGTAGGGATAAATTTCACCCATGGCAGGTATAATAAAGAGGCCAGTGTTAGAGAAGAAGAGTTAAAAAAAGGAAAGGTGATAGAAAAATGAAGATAATAACGAGTGGAATCCTGTATCTTCTCAGCCTGTTGTAAGAACTTGTGAACTCTCTGCAAGTAAGATGAAAAACTATTGAAAGTTTCTGACTGTAGGTGACATCATTTCCTAATAAGCACAAAAATGCTGTATAACATAATGATAACCTTGAAAGGGTCAAAGATAGAAGGATGGACTCAGCTTGACAGCTATTGTAGTAATTCTGGCCAGAAAAAAGGCTGGAATATTGTGGAAATATTGGATGTTAATCCATAACATGGGTAAATATTATGGATATATTTTGAAGATAAAACTAGAATTTGCTAGTGGATTAGAAGCAAAGAATAAAAGAGAAGAATCAAGAATTACTCCAAGATTTCATCTGAGAATACGGAAGTATTGCTTTTAACTGTGAAGAAAATGCCTACATTTGTAAGTGATGATCAGTAATTCAAATTAACTGGGAAGACAATTGCAAGCCAAGTTATATGAGAAGTGTAGACCTTGGTTTCCAGCCATGGCAGGGTAATTGGTATCAGATTTGTCCTCATAATGCAAACTATATGAAAATGGACAAGACATGTGGATTTGTTTTCAAGCATTGAGCAGTAGGCATCACAGAGCTGTGATCCATGAGAAAAGAATAAATATTGTGAACCTTATGTTCACCCAAACCTTCTGCTTGAGAGTATGTTCTGAATTACAGCCTAATGAGATAACAGTCTTGCTGAACTGAGAAGGTAAAATCAAAGTTTGCTGAAGTTGCTAAAATTTGTGGAGTGGGTTACTGGAGAGTAGGGAGGTGCACAGAAGGTAGACACAGAAATATTCAGAGGGGTTCCCTGGGGCTATTTGTCTGTGGGCTGTGCTGCACATGTATAGAGTAAGACTCCAATAATGTCTAATAAAGAGCAGCTGCTAGGACCCTGAGATCAGAACAGAGATTTCAAGGTCATGACATATTGAACAATAATGGAAATCTTGCCTTGACAACGAGCATTAGATCTAGCTAGGCAGCTGATCATTCACTTGAGGTTTCAAAAGGCCATGTTATCCAAGTTAGTACAATGTTCTGAAGTGAAGACAAAACATAGAAAGAAGGAAAGTAAAGAAAGAAAAGAAAAGAAGGAAGGAAGGAAGGAAGGAAGGAAAAAGGAAAAGAAAATAAATAGGCTACAGCAAAGTATAAAATCAAATCTTTTAGAATCAAAGATTCTTGACAAAACAAAAATCGATAATCTTTGAGGAGGTAAACATAATCCAGATATCCTACAAAGTATAATCCACAGTGTCAAGAATAAAATACTTGACATATAAAGAAGCAGGAAAATATGACCCATTATAAGTTAATAAAAAGTCACTAAAAATAAAATTTTGACATGACTGTGTTAACATTGACAAATAACAATTTTTGACCACCATTATAAATATGGTTAATGATTTTTTTAAAAGATAAAAATAATGAGTACATAGAGAACTTCAGGGGGGAATGGAAACTATTGAACAAGTTCTAAAACTAAAAATATATATATATACATCATACAACTAGAAAGAATTAATGGAAACAGATAAAGTGTCAGTGGACTTGAAGATCAATGAAATAATATTTAATTGAATGAAAAGAATGGAAAATATTGGAAACATTGAAAAAAGCATCAGTGATTTGTGGGACAATGAGAAGTGCTCAAACAGAGATGTAATTAAGTTTAAGACTGAGAAAACCTAGAGAATAGAACAAAAAAATCCAAATAAATATCATCAAATTTATGAACATTATTAACATATATGAATGCATACTCTAGAAGCTTAGTGTACATCAAGTTGAGTCATACATGAGCATATAAGAATCTAATTTTGCAAGACCAAAGTCTATCTTGAAGGCAGCACAGAAAAGAATAACCTTAAATGTGGAGAAACAAAAATAAAAGTAAAACTTATGGTTGGCTTCCTATTGTATAGAAAAAGACATCTTTAAAGTGCTAAAATATATTTATATTCTGATCATGCAGAAATGTAGGCAAAAAGACGACATCTTTAAAGTGCTAAAAATATATATTAGAAATAAAAATATATATCATTCTCCAGAATTTTATATCCAACCAAAATATTTTTTTAAAAAGCTATTTTCAGGTAAGGAAGAAAATGACACCATTTGTTGACAGAAAAAATTGTGCCCAAAGTAATGATATAAGGTAACGCCATAGGAAGCTCTTTGGATTGAAGGAATATGATGCCAGATAGACCATCTGAATGAATATATGTAGAATATACATATATGTAACAAAAAAAAGGAATGAGAGATTTAATGGGACTATACTGTTGTTAGTTGCTTAGATTTTATGAGGTAGTTTAGTATTAAGTATAAGTAGAGCAGGATAAGTTAAGAATTAGAAATCACAATATATAATGCATATGCACATATATAAGTATACATGTAATGTTCAAGTGTACTTCACTGGGTGGAAGAGAATATCCTGAGAATAAAATTCCCAGTGTCAGTGTTAAGAATGAAACCTCTCTGTATCTTTATATCTCAATGTCTTTCTATCTCTCCTTCCTGCATTTATTTTCTCTTTCCTTCTCTTTTTTCTTACATCTTTTACTATCCTTTTTTCTCTTTATAAAGACAATAATCACTACTCTTTCATCTAGAATACAAACTTTTACTGTACACCTTTTTAAATTTTTTAACGTTTTTATTTATTATTGAGAGACAGAGAGAGACAGAGCATGAGCACGGGAGGGGCAGAGATGGGGGGGCGGGGACACAGAATCTGAAGGTGGCTCCAGGCTCAGAGCTGTCAGCACAGAGCCCAATGCGGAGCTCGAACTCTTCAAACCGCGAGATCATGACCTGAGCCGAAGTCAGCCGCTTAACCGACTGAGCCACCCAGGGGCCCCTCCTCTCCACTTTCCCCCCCCCCAATTCTAAACTGACTTTAATGGAAGACCTTAAAACAAAACTTTAGTTAATAAATAATAATGACAATATCTATGACCAAACTGTTCAATAGAGAGGACTTAAAATCTAGAAAACATGTGAAAATTTAAGTTAAAAGTAATAAGATTTATCAAAAACTAAAAATTATACACTGAATATACATATACATGTACACACATTTATGCAAGTTATTTCTTTAAAAAATTTAAAATCAGATGCTAGTTTAATACAAGTACTAAAGAAAATACCATGAGTACTTTGAAGTACCATGGACCATTCTTATACGGTATCATTTGCTATTCACCTATCTGTGGTTATAACCCTTCCATTTTTTCAAAAGTTACTTATGCTCACACAATCTTGATGTGTTCTATATGCTGCCCCAGCTGCTTCTGCCAATAGAAGGCTTGTGGCCTCAGAGGTAAGAAATAAGCAGGTCAATTTGGGTGTCAATGTTTTCCAATTAGCTAAGCTGAGGAACTGAACTGCTCTCTCTAGAATTCAGGTATTTACACCCATACAGACTGGGTAAGAGAAGAGTTTTTTGAATTTATTTACTGCCTGAATCAAAATGAAACCAAAACAAAAACCAAAACAAAAAAATTCAAATCGAATGACTGTGCCCTCTCCCTCAACCTCTCTACCCTGCAATCCCATGACTTTAATTTAAAGGATAAAAATATTGTCTAGCAAGCGTGCTTCTCCCACATGACTACCCTCTGCTTGAAAGTTCTACAGCCGAGGCTATTTATCACAGAATTGATGGAGTTTGATTCCCTCTGCTCTTCTCCAGCTAAAGATTACAAACAGTTAGCTAAACAGTTTTTCTGCTGACAAAAGTTTATTTTTAACCTAGCTAGTTTCTTAAGGAAAATGACTTCTCAGAAATTTTATATTCTAAAGCTTATTTGAGCCTACACTCCAAAACAAAGCAATAATGTTTAAATAGACAAAATGTGCAATTTCCCCATAATAACATTTAACTAGTCTGTCTTGCAATCTTTTCCTCTATCACTGATGAATTTCTTATCTGTAAAAAGTCTCCCACTGTGAAAAATTTGCTAGAGAACACCCAATAATCATGTAAATGATTGCCATCTAAGCANAGATCTACATTCAAGTTCTGTCCAAAAATCCCAGTATATTTCTCTATGATGATACAAGAAGAATGCAGGAGCTGTTGAGAGGCAACACTCTAGAGAAAAATATCACCATATAACTGTTTATGAACAGTGAGATCAATCATCATTATTGACACTGTCTGGATGATGGGACATATTTGGACAGCATTAATAGTGAAATGTTTATTTACAGGTTTTTTTTTTAAATATAGTTTATCATCAAGTTGGTCTCCATATAACACCCATTGCTCATCCCAACAAGTCCCCTCCTCCATGCCCATCACCCCCCTTCCCCTCTCCCCTACCTCCATCAGCCCTCAGTTTGTTCTCAGTATTTAAGAGTCTCTTGTGGTTTTTTCCTCTCCTTAACTGTTTTTTCCCCTTCCCCTCCCCTATGGTACTCTGTTAAGTTTCTCCTGTTCCACATATAAGTGAAAAAATATGGTGTCTTTCTCTGCCTGACTTATTTCACTTAGCATAACACCCTCGAGTTCCATCCATGTTGCTACAAATTTCATTCTTTCTCATTGCCAGGTAGTATTCCATTGTGTATATAATCCACATCTTCTTGATCCATTCGTCCGTTGATGGACACTTAGGCTCTTTCCATGATTTGGCTATTGTTGAGAGTGCTGCTATGAACATTGGGGTCCATGTGCCCTTGTGCATCAGCACTCCTGTATCCCTTGAGTAAATTCCTAGCAGTGCTATTGCTGGGTCATAGGGAAGTTCTACTGTTAATTTTTTGAGGAACCTCCACACCGTTGTCCAGAGGGGCTGCACCAGTTTACATTCCCACCAACAGTGTAGGAGGGTGCCCGTTTCTCCACATCCTTGCCAGCATCTAGAGTCCTCTGATTTGTTCATTTTAGCCACTCTGACCAGTGTGAGGTGGTATCTCAGTGTGGTTTTGATTAGTGATTTTTATCTGGTGTGTGGTAACACATTCCCATAAAATTATTTTTATCTGTTGAGAAGTGTTGCTTCTAACTTTCTTGATAATTTTGATCTTTGTATGTTGTGACATCTTTAAATGATTCATAACTGAATGAATTACTGTTTTCTAAACTAGCCATTTGCAATATTTTCCATAAATGGATGAAGAAGTAGTAGCTTCTCAGACTTTAAAATGCATCGAGTCCACAGAGACAGACCGCTCCCTTCACATATGGCACTCTGTGTTTCTTTGTGTCTGCCTCTCTGAACTAAATCAGGTCCAGAAGTTTTTGTTGTAACTGTCTCCATAGGTTTCTCAACAGTTAGGTTATATGGCTAAGGACATTATCCCTGCACTCCAAGTCAATATATTTGCTAATGCTTCATGAAATCGGCCACTTACTTTGAGGGTGAATTTGATCCCATATGGACTAGCTTTTTAAAATATGCATTTTTACTTCCACAGTTTTTCTCAGTCCTTATTTTCATTATAGCAGAATTAGGATTTAATTTTCCTTGTTAATTTTGTGTGGTTTCAAGCACGAAAGAGAGGATAAATCTACTGTGGCTTTACTGTATTTATCCAGCAAGTCAGAACATTGTTTTAAATTGAATATGAAGGCTATAAAAATATGAGGTAATATGATTGACCTACAGTATAGGAAAATAACTGCATATTTAAGTAAACTGTCAACATCTGCAGAATTGCACAGATATGGACAATGACTTTAAACATTGCATTGGGATTCTGGTATACATTTTCAGTACTTTGTTAATAAAATGATCTAAATGTTTAGACCCTATATTTCTTAGTTTTACACTGATCTGAATTCTAGTGGTATTTTGAGCATCTCATTCTGTGCTAAAATGTTGCTTCCTTGTAACAGGGGCTTTATTTGTAGTACAGTTTTTTAAAACTCATTTTTATTGCTCTGCCAAATTATTTCCACCTACTTTTTACTGGGGTATGGCTTCATTTTCTGAAATGGAATGAACACACATTTAGAGCTAGAGAAAGTGAAATTGAAATTTCACATCTTCTACTTTTTGCTTGGGTCAGTGCACAAACCCATTCATTTCTTTGCAGTTTGATGAGAAAAATAATTTGAAACTCTTAGAACTGTTATGACAGTTAAATCAGATAATGTATATAAAATGCCTAATACAGATTCTGATAGAGAGTATGTAATTATTAAAATAATCATAGTCTAACAGTTCACTTTCCTCTAGAAAGAGCATTCCATGGGTGCCACTGTAATCTATAAAATCACTGTTTTTTCTATGGTATATTAGGGTTATTAAAATTTACTTCAGTTGGTTGGAACAATATATCCCAGATCATAACTGAGGTCAGGAAAGAACCTGGGATTCATTTTTGCTTTTGTCTTCCTAATATTGGGCCATTTCTGTGGAAAAACCAGAGGATCTGACAAAGTCTACTGCAAGATTTTTGTCTCATCTCTTTGTGGATTACCCTCACACACACCCCAAATTATAAAGATAATTGAGGCTACTGGAAAAGATACCACCGAAAATCTTATTTTGTATTATTTTTTGTGCCTTTGAATGCTGAGCTAATTTAAAAAAAAAGGTTATCATATCCAATAATCGTTTCTTGTAATTTTTGTTTAAAAGGAAGAGTGCTTGCAGTATAGGGAATATTTCTACACACATTATCTCATTTGTTCCTCACAGCTGAGGTCACAGTTTTTCCCCTAATTTTTTTTTTTCTAAAGTAAGTAAAGGAAACATTGAAAGATTAAGAATTGCATAGCCTTCTGTCTCCATATCCATTAATTTAAAAACTATTTATGGAGTAGTTAATATACATCAGAAGGAGTCCTAGGTTCTATGGTAACCTTTAGTATGTTGACAGCAGACTAAAATTTTTGCCTTTTGATGTTTGCATATAATGATGAGAAACAAAAAAATAAGTTATTAAATATAAGTTATTTGTGTTTTATGTAGAATGGTTATATAGATAAAACACATACTCGGATCTAGTGCCCCTTTCTGTATATCCGGTATTTGTCATCATTATTCTTTTCATCAGTAAAAACTATTGTTTCAAACACAACCTTAAGCAGAATCCCAATGTATAAAACAGATGAAAGTCCGGCTGTGTAGACTAAAATGAAAGTCAAAAATTGTATTGTCCAATTTTGCTGTTCATCAACGTGCAGCATTCTGGAGACATTTCTTTAGATCGCTAGAGAAGCTTGAAATGACTTCTGTACCATAACAATAACTAAAATGGAAAGAGATTCAATGAACTTTATAGAAAGTTGAAGCAGTTTTTAATTCATTAAACATGCACAGAAGTCTTTCATTGTTTCTTATGAAAGACCTTGGGAATAAATAAGTACTGTATTTTAGCTCTTCTGGGAGAGTCTACATTTTATATAAATTTGCACATCTCAGTATAATATGTAAAAGTGTTGGAATACTGTTTGAACATGTATATTTACAAGGATATTATGATCAGATAAAGCAACTAAGTCTATTTAAGTCGATTTAATTATTTCAGAAAAACTCACAAAGCTAAGCCCCCAAAATCACATATATGCTAAGGAAAATATCTAAATATTTAAGGACATTTTGAAGGTATTTTCCATTGTTGTGGTTAGATCAGAGAATCAAACTCTATTACTACATATCTATCTGATTTTTTTACTCATTATCTTGATATTCTTCCTGTTGTAGGATATGATTAAATCAACCATTGTTTTTATTTATAAACATATTCTGTTCATTTCTAAGCAATCCTGTTTCTATGGACTGTGCATTTATATAAACTTGTCATATTAAATTGAAATGTAATTTTCCTTATAAACATAACCAAAGAAAAGGACTTAACCTTAGTACACTATATATATAGTGAGAGAGAGAGAAAGAGAGAGAATGAAAGCTCCAGATTCCAATATCTATTGGCCAACTCAAGTTTTCCACTTTACTGTATAATGAATATCTCAGTAACCTACCCAAATCCATTGTGCAGTCCTTTGCCCAAACTTGTTCTCCCTCCAGTCGATCCCATCCAATACAATAGCAATTCCAGCATCTCAAGTTGTGCTGGTTAGGGATCTTGGAATCATCTTCAACTCTTCTCATTGTCTCAGATTCTGCTTCTAATAGCTTAGCAACTTCCACCCAGATTTACCTTAAGTACCCAGAATTTGACTACTTTTCACCAGCTCCACTGCTACTTAGATGAACTATTTAAGTCTGTTAACCATTGTGATCTATTGGATCATCCCTCTAGTTTAATCTTGCAATAGCTTTTCCACCATTTTCTTTGGTTTTTCTGCCTTTGACCCTTTTCTGTCTCCTCTTATAGGAACCAGAGTCAACTATAAATCCATCATACATAATAGGTACACTGCTAAATAAATGCCTTCTAATGTCTTCCAGTCACACTCCAAGTAAAAGCCAACATTTTTATAATGTCTCATAGGGCCCAACATGATTTTCTTTCCATCTCTTCCTATCACTTTTTTTTCCATATATCTAACCATTTTATCTTTTTTCCATTTTGCTTCCTTGGAGAATTCTGCTCACCAACTCCCTTGCTGTTCTCCCAAAACCAGTTTTGCGGCAGTGTTGACTCTTTGTACTTATTGTTCCAACTGCTTAAAACGCTTTCTTCTCCAAATACTTGATGACTTTCTCCCTCACTTCCTTTAGGTCTTTATCTGAATATCCTCTTTTCTTTTTTCTTTCTTTCTTTCTTTCTTTCTTTCTTTCTTTCTTTCTTTCTTTCTTTCTTTCTTTCTTTCTTTCTTTCTCTCTCTCTCTCTCTCTTTCTTTCTTTCTTTCTTTCTTTCTTTCTTTCTTTCTTTCTGACAAGCTTTCCCTGACACCCTGTTAAAAATATAACAATCCATCTCCATAACTCATACCCATATTTTGTTTCTTTTTACTTACTTTGTTGGGTTTCTAACCTATTTTTTCTAGTAGAAATTATGCTCCGTACATGCTATAATTTTTTCTTAGTTCATTTATATAAAACTAGAAGAATTTGATATACTCTTGTACTCAATTAGGGATTAGGAAAGTGCCTGTCATATGCTATTTACATATTATATACTATTGAATGAAGCAAATAATTCAACAGAATTATTATTTGAAATTTATTAAGATTCCTCATTGAACATGTTGTGGTTTTTTAACCAAAATCCTAGACTCTGTATTCTGTCAAGCCAAAAACTTAGTAAGACACAATTTGTAACTCTATACAAGCTAATTGAACAAGGTAAGTATGAGGCTGTTTTTGTTTTCTTTGAGAAAACCGTAAGTTAAACCATACCAAGAAAATCCTATCAGGGTAGTCCCCTAAACAAGACTGGCCATGTGATACTAATGGACATGGTCAGTAAACTAAGTAAAGTTAACCATCTACATTGTTTTTTTTTTTTTTTTATTATATCCTGTTCTAAAACCTAAGAACATAAATAAGTAAAATTCATTACAAAGGCTGTATTACAGCTTTACTTTATCCCTTACATTTTAAAATGACTGGATAAATGAATCTGTATCTCTTGCTTCAAAAAATTAGGAAGTAAGTCATTATATATTTAAATATGTATGCATGTTAATGAAATTGCAAGTGCAATGGAGTTTGGGGTCAGTCATTGACTTAAACAGAATAGATTCTAGAATTTGGTTGTGGAGAAACATAGCTATGAAAGTCTGAAAACAGTATTTACCAGATTTGGGAAATGGAGTAATTAATTTAATATTTATATACAGCAATCCTCAGCTGTAAAATGATCAGAAATATTTATTTTATTTAATAATGAATTAACTGAGCATCTACTACATTTCCAGAGTCTCCACTCTGCCATTGTGCCTAGTTAATAGATATCTAAATTTTGCATGTTAAATAACATATATAAGCCTCATCAATGAATAAGGGAAAATAGTAAATCCCATTTCATACAAATGAGACGAGATATAAAAGAATTTGCATACTCAATTTTGTTTTTGTTTTTCACATAAAGCTAAATAAATGTTACGAGAGTAAAGGCTCAGTAAAGGATATCCATTACTTTAAGGTAGGTTTCTTAGCCCCATATTGGATGAAGAAACTACATCCCAGAGAGAGTAAATAATACGGTCAAGGTCTCCCATCGGTAGGTAATGGAACAAGGATTTCAATCGAGGCACATTTGGCTATGCTTGTGTTGCCAACTAGCATTCCAGATTGCCTTGGTTTCTGAATTTAAGTTTTTAATCTACTTGGTGAGGCAGACATTTATAATCAGATAATAAAAGGAGATTCTTTCGCTCACGAGTTTTGAAAGGGCCAGAACAATGCAACAACTAAGAGAGGATGCCAGAGTACTTGCATAGAGCATGCTACAAGATTATAGTCATAGTTCTACCAACATTAGCTCTTCATCTGAAGTTTATATGAAAGTTTATATGAAGTTTCTGTTGAAATGACTGAAAAATTCTCCTTGGGAGAGTGTTTTTAATAGGCTGTATGGTCCTTCATGAAGGAAGAAGGGCTACTTTCTTTCCAACATAAGCTAAGTTTGAGGATCTTCAACCAAAATACTCAGAGAACTTCCTATGGCATGGGACCTTCAGGGTGCAAAATATGGGGCCTAACTTTACTGAGAAATTCTAAGGGTACATGGCAAAGGCTGAAGAGCTGGAGATGGAAAAGATATAATATGACGATTGCATTGGGAGGACTAATTCCATCAGAGGCAAGCTGACTTGCTATGTTTCTAAAAAGTAATCCCACACGAAAGGGCTACCTGGAGGGGCAAAGATAGCATCCTGAGACTTTGGGATAGTGGAGAATCAACAGTGAGCACAGCCAGAAGAACATTACTCATATCAGAGGGTTTTCTTTTGAGGTTTTCCAGTAGAAGGTTCTATGAAGAACCTACAATAATACCTCATACGATAATGAGCATGAAATTATACATTGTCACCAGAAGCCACACAGGTCAGATTATAAGTGTACCAGCCAAGTAGGATCTCTTTTTTAACCACTCTCCTTCCTCTACCCCCAGGTCCAAGTGGAAAGCCAGAGAGTATGGCTAATTTAGTAAATTGAGAGGGACATGGACTATGACCAGTGTAGATATTGACGTTGTGCTTCCCTATCCCTAAAACCACCACTTGAGGCTTCCAACCAGGGCCGGAGACATTCAAAAGGGAAGAGCTCAGAAATGAGATATTGTACTGGCTAGAACTCAATTAGTAAAATGAATCTGCTCTTGTGACTAAAAGTAATCAGAATATATGGTGCCTGTGATAAATGCCTTTACCTACAAGATAATTATAATAGATCAGGGAACATATGAAGATGCATACATGCACACAGTAATCCAGTAAAGGACATTTGGCCATAGACTTTTAAAAATACATGAGGCAAAATTTGTAAGATCTGGTAACTGATGATAAGGAAAAGGTATTCAGGATTTTTGAGTCAGTATAACTAGAAAATTGACATAAATTATGTTAGACCATTCATATTAATGGAAAGGAAAACTAACAAGAATCATACTATAACATGTTCATATTCAATATTAAACAGTTCATTATTCAGTTTATATGTTACACATGAAATTATATCTCCTGGTCAGACAATACATGTTCAAAAAGACTTTTATGTACTCAATTACTTGGAAAAGCAACCCTAACCCTTTAAGCTAGTATACTTTTTCCCCTTACTGACTTCTCTAACAGAGAGCATTTTTATTCATATCTACAATTGGACATTAAAATTATTTTCATAAGAACTCAGAATTTTCTTGGCTACTTATATCCTTATCTTACTGTCCCCAAAGCAGTTTGCTACTTCATCTCATATGTGTAATGTTACATCCATTTAATACTCAAGGGTGACTTCTAAATTTAGAATTAATTAAGAAACTTTATCCTGATATTCTAACATTCTGACAACAAATTGCTAATCTAGGAAGACATAATATATCCTATTCTTACTGACTGAGCTTCTGGCCCATTTTGAACCTAATGCTTTTTCCATAATTTTGGGAAACTTAAACTTTCTTCCCTCACCTGGAATTGAATCTCAGCTGTAACTGCACATCCTCGACCTCACTGGAGATATCTGTTTGGTTATTATCACTTGCTTGTGCTATCCCAATAACCAACCCCCAGTATACATAGCTGTTACCCTCAATCCAGTACTTTCTTGTCAGAATTACTTATATTAGTAGGAGTGATAGTTAAAACATTTAACATGGAGGAGGACACAGGCATCAATTACACAGAAATATTGCTGCCTGGGGCTCTGAAACAGAATCTGGGAATTTCTTTGCTGAGCATAGTAACTTTGCTTGCTGACTTACAGGCAGGCAGGAAGTCCCAGGAGAAAAAATGGGATAACAGAAGAGTTGTGGGTGGAGAGAGGTGCTTAAGGGCTTATATGTTTCATCGTATTAACTAGTCCAGCCATTTGTGTGCATACAGGCTGCATTTGTGACTAAACAGAAAGACACCCTATTTGAAAGATCTTACAGGTTTGCAAAGGGAATGAGGGAGTGACTACTAGCTAGCTCAATTTGACAGCATCTACTCCATCAAATCACTGTCTGACAAATGTTATTCTTAGCCTAGTCTCACATCTAATTGCTAGAACAATGAATCCATGAATCTGATATATTATGGATCTGTTTAAAACCCCCGCTGGCTCTCTGTTTCTTATGGAGAATAACTCAATTCTATAGTACTGTCATCTAATACTGTAAACAAAGATGTAAAATGTGCATACCTCTCCACTGTCATTCCCCACCTCTTCCCTGTTCCAACCACAAATATTCAAACACATTTTTGAATGCCTGCGTCCTTGATATTGTGTTATGACAAAAAGATTAATAAAAGCCTTTGCCTCATTGTCTGCAGAGTTAGGCATGTGATTCAACGATTACAGGGTTATGTGATGAGTGTTGATAGTAATAGCCCCAAAGTTTTGTGGACCAAATTTAGAAATGACTAACTGAACATGGCAGAACAGGAAGAAGCAATGGAGTTGGGAAAACTTTTCTAAGGAGATGACACGTGAGTTTAGTCTAGATTAATGGGGTTCACTGATTCTTGCAACAAAGGAAAAAATAGCAGAGTAGACCAGATGGTTTTCAAAAAGACACTACAGCAAGACATGTAATGCCTTGTTTGGGAAAGAATATACAGCTGGGGAAATGTGAATGGGAGATGAGGGAACAGATCATAAAGTATAATTGTAATGTGCTAAGGAGTGTTTAATTTATTTAGTAGGCATTGGGTGGCCATGTCCCATAATTATAATCACCCCCTTGTAAACATCATCAAATGGTCCCCATTGCCTTCAAAACTAAGTAGGCTGCTAAGATTTAAATTGAGGAAAGGGCTTTCCAAAAATAGTGTGTATTAATGCATTGTGATTATTGGTTTATCTTCCTCCTGTATAAATCTATGAATTCTTTTTAAAAAGGAGAAAAAGTCATTTCTCAATAAATGTTTTGATTAAGTGAAAGATGACTGAAAATCATCAGACTAAATACCTACCAAAACAAGAATTGTTATGCCTTATTTCTCCATTCTATGGCCTTATGTACTTCATGGAAAATGTAAATATGGCTCCATGATAAATCATTCCTGGCCTCAACAACGTATGTGATTTAGGTATTTAAGGAAATAGTGACTTCAATGTGTATATCTTGCTATAAATCCTTGTCCTTGACTGGTTTTATTAACTTGTTTAAGAGAAGGTTTACTGCAGTGAGATCCTACTACTAGAATCCAGTATAATCCAATGTAGTCTCAAAGGGCATTTCTTCTGAACACCTGTTCATTCTTATACTAACTTGTTTGAATCTGTTGAGTCCTAACTCTAGCTACCATTTTTAGCATTTCTATTAAAATCTCTAGGGTCTATGTAAAATTCTTTCCTGAGTTTCAAAACATACATATGGGGTGATACAGAGAGATTTCTAGAGAAAAAAATGTAAGGAGATTTATTATAATTCCTCTGCATTGCAAGGTAGAAACATTTAAGTAGAAAATTGGGAATTGATTGGTCATCGGTAGTCCACCTCAGAGACTGGAGGTTTCAGGCCCAAATACTGCCAGTTAAAAAATATACATATTTTTAAGAAAAGGAATAAGTGAGGCCTTTGTGGTCCTTTTTCAGGCCAGGGTGGCTATTACGATACCAGAAAAAATTATATTCGGCTAAATCCATAAAGGTAATTCTGAAGCAAAGCTCATTTCCTTTGTTTCTATTTTTGTTTATTAATTTTTAAAGCAAATTTCTATTAAGATATTACTATGTGGCATTCTCTATAAAAAATAATTGACACATTTGGTTTCAATTAACACTCCTAACAAATTTGTTAGAAGACATGGTGTTAACTCTCCTTTATCAGTAGGGAAACTGCATCTTTGATAAATTAAGAATTTGCCTAATATCTCACAATTAATGAACTGTAGAATTAGAATCCAATCCCTGGCAATCTAGCTTTGCAGATGATTATGCCATGTCCTCACTAGGCTGCCTTTTCAATTCAAACTATTTGGTTTCTGTTCTCTTACTTTGAATTGTTTTTTTGTTTGTTCACTTGTTTTGTTTTTAGCTATTATCCATCATTGAAAGTATGTATGGTTAAGTGATCTTGAATTTATTTATCTTAAACCCTTATGGACTACTTCTTTTTCTTGCTCTATAAGCTAATAAAGCCTTCTGTCAATTACCACACTGATACAAAGGACCAAAGGCCCTGCCTTAAGTACAGCTTTCTGGACTCATATAGTCTCTGTGTAAGAGAAATAATGACTGATTTTATTGTTTACTTTATTTTATATTGTTTTATTTTTATCCAAGTACTATGCATGTATTAATGTGCTAGGGCTACCGGAACAAAAGCATATATTGTTTCGCTTAAAAACCAGAAATGTATTTTCTCAGGGCACTTGGGTGGCTCAGGCAGTTACGCATTTGACTATTGATTTTGGTTCAGGTCATGTTCACATGGTTCATGAGTTCTAGCCCTGTGTTGAGTTCTGCACTGACTGAATGGAGCCTGCTTGGGATTTTCTCTCCCTCTGTCTTGGCCCTTCCCCTGAGAGAGGACACACACACACACACACACACACACACACGCACTTGTGTGGGCTTCACCTCTCTCAAAATAAATACACAAACAAAAAAAAAAGAGAGAGAGAAATGTATTTTCTCATAATTCTGGAGGCTGGACCCCAAGATCAAGTTATTGGCAGATGAGGTCTGAACTTGGAGATGGTCTCCTCCTTGCTGTGTCTTAACATGGCCTTTCCTCTGTGTGCATGCATTCCTCATTTAATTTTACCTTTTTAAAATCCTCAGCTCCAGGGGCGCCTGGGTGGCTCAGTCGGTTAAGCATCCGACTTTGGCTCAGGTCATGATCTCATGGTTTGTGGGTTTGAGCCCGCATCGGGCTCTGTGCTGACAGCTAGCTTATAGCCTGGAGCCTGCTTTGGATTCTGTGTCTCCGTCTCTCTCTGACCCTCCTCTGCTCATGCTGCCTCTCTCTCTCTCTCAGAAATAAATAAAACATTAAAAAAAATCCTCATCTTCAAATATACTCTCATTAAGGGTTAGAGTTGCAACATGTGAATTTTGGGGAGACACAATTCAGTCCATAAAAAATGCATACCTTTTTAAAAATCACATATCATAATGAGTTCATAATGAATAGAAAGATCTCTGCCATGTCAATTCGTCAGAGCCTGTTAGTTTTAACAATTTGGGTTCTAGCTTATCTCATGGTCCCTTCTAAACCTCTAAATAATCCTATTTTCTTGCTTTCCTCTTGACATGTCAGTTTCAAGTACTCTTTTGACTTATTCACTAGGTTTAATGATGCTTTGGCTGCCTTAACTAGCTCTCCCCTCATCTGCTCCTCTCCCCATCCAGTGTTGCTTTTTTTAGGTCAAACTTTGCTTGCCTTAGTTTCTTTGGACATGATAAATATGTATTATAAAAACTGAGAAATGAGGGGCACCTGAGTGGCTCAGTTGGTTAAGTGTCCAACTTTGGCTCAGGTCATGATCTCATGGTTTGTGAGTTTGAGCCCAGCATAGAGATCTGTGCCAAACAGCTCAGAACCTGGACCCTACTTCAGATTCCCTCACACTCTGTCTCTCTCTCTCTCTCTTTCTCAAAAATTAATAAACGTTAAAAAATTAAAATAAATAATAAAAATAGAGATATGATTCACATACCACCAAATTCACCCTTTCAAAGTGTATAATTCAGTGGTTTTACTATATCTCCAGAGTTGTTAGGTTTTATTCTCATCTTCTGAGGGCATATTTTTCACTTAGGCATTCACCATACTTGCCACTCCAGAGATGTCCTGAATTGAGAAGCAGAAGTTGAACCTTTGTATCCAAACTTGACCAGTCATTGGATGTGGGCTGCTCCTAGGGAGGGTTCATAACCTTAAGTGGCATTCCCTTTTGGCTGATCCTTATTGTGCATACATAGGTCAGCATAAAGCCTCCGAAGCAATACCCAATTTCCTAATCTATGTGGTTAACCCACATCCTGATGAATTGTGGCCAGTGAGCCAATTGTCCTTACTTTAGGTAGGATAAAAATCTTGAGAGACCTTGACCATCTTCCCTTGCTGATTGTTCTACCTTTGAGCAAGCTGTAATTTTTGAGCACTAAGCCTCTCCTGTATCTTCTCTTCCCCAACTTCCAACTCAGCTGCCCTGCCCTGGATTGCTTTAAAAACACCGTTTCCCTGTCACAGCAGGCCCAAGAGCAGGCCCACTAACTAACAATGTATTGTCCATAACACTTAAGATCTGGGATGATCTAGATAATCTTCTTTTCAGATCATGTTGCTGAAACCTCCATCCTACACTTGGATGTATAACTTTGGAAATGCCATCTTCACCATAGAATCCTGTTCCAGAGGCCCACAAAGAGGAAAAGTTTTAAAAACCTTAGTAATTACCTCAAACAATTTAACAACTTCTAGTTTGTAACAGCCTAGAGAGGAGAAATGAGAACATATTTCTGATTACCTCTCTACCTTCTTCCCTACTCCACTCTGTATCTCTACCCTGGACCTTTCTGCTACCATAGAAATTATTTACTCATAAATGAGCGCAGGTATCATTTTATTTACATTATAGAAAAACCATGTACTAGTTATTTCAGAATTGGGCCATGACAAAAAAATGTGTATGCTTCTCTCTTAATAGAATAGCCAGAGTTTCAAGCTGATTTTCGAGCTTCAAAACTTATATTTTTATGTTCAAGGAGCTGAACGTTACTTGGTGTTGCTCTTTGATTATTCCCATAGGATAAATTCTATGTTATAACCACCCATTGTCATTACTACTACCACACCATCCCCCTGCACAGGTACATGCCTTGGTTGACAAAAAGAAAAGATCTTGCAGACAGAAAAACAATGGTGAAAAGAACATTAATAGTTTTAAGAAGGGAATATTTTTTACACATATGAAACTAAAAACCATGCCATACATAAATACATATGCGAAATGCTCAAAGAAACAAAGCTAAACCCATTCTTCACTTAGGGCTTTATTGACCATTACAGATAATAATGTAAAATGTATATATTCTACTGTGAGGTATGCTAAATGGCATTTTTCATATGCATTTGATGTGGAACTACAGTTTAAGTTAATATAACTTATATAACTTATAATTGAATAATCTTTAAGATTTACTTCTAGAACTTAATGCCAATTATTCTAATAGTCACTTAACATAAATTCTGCTTTGGTGGTCTGAAAATATTTAGTTATTCTTGATTATCTTTATTGGTAATATTGTTCCATAGATTTTTTTTAAACTGAACTTTTATTAAAATGAAAACAGCTTAATTTCTAAGATGTTAGAATGCTAGATTTCTGTTAGATGTTAAATTTCTAATATACATTGAGGTTTCATTTGGCTACATTTGTTTGGCCTAGCTAGACATTTAGAAATAATGTCTTCAAATTATTTTCATTTTCTTTTTAAAAATGTCTGAAACCCTGTAAGCCCAATTGGTTTGCAGTATTTTTAAAAAGATAAAAGATGTGAGCTGTTTTTTGGATAAGTTAATATAACAACAAATGTCACAATTAGGGGATGATTCTCTTTCATAATGCAGTGAGTAATTTGAAACAAATGAAATAAATGTGAATATAAGATTCCAGTATTATAAAGCAAATTAACTTCCAAATGTTTTTACATAGACACAAAAAGGAAGTCATCTTAATCATTATTAAAATTCTGTGTAATTATTGACTAAGTCTGGCAGTGATGTTTTATATTCTTTATTGGATATTATGTACTTTAAAGGGTCTCAGTGTTTGGATAAAAAATGCATATATCATTTTAGACAGGTAATTTTGGAGAATCATGGATTGAATGCCAAACTCATTGATGAGCTAGGATAAAATATCATTACTCTTTTTATAGATTTTATAAAATAAAATCATATTAATAAGCACAGCTATTATGTGATTACTATGTACTTGGGAAGTAAAAGAAGGACTGTTACAGAACATGTGTAGGAAGATCCTAAACTCATCTCTTCCCACAGACACCACCAATCTATAGCTATGTCCAGAAAAATTCCATCTGGAAAAGAAGTGAAAGCTAGTTGAACTGCTTCTCCACAATAAGGGAAAAAATAAAATAAAAGACAAAACATGGAGATGGGTAGGAGCGGGAGAGACACAATCTCACCAAAAACCCCATTTCTGGTGTGGCCACCCCAATAGGAAGGGACCTTACAAGTTCAGAGATTCCCCTGGAGGAGTGAGGGATTTGTGCTCCACATCAGACACTCCAATTCTTGGGATCTACACCAAAGAGGTGTTCTCCCAAAACACTGGCTAGGAAACCAATGGGGCTTATGTCCAAGGGACCTAAACAGCTATGGGGAACTGAGATTCTCTTTAAAAAAAAAAATTTTAATGCTTTATTTATTTCTGAGAGAGAGAGAGAGAGAGACAGCATGTGCAGGGGAGGGCCAGAGAGAGGGAGACACAGAATCAGAAACAGGCCCCAGGCTCTGAGCTGGATGTCAGCACAGAGCCTGACGTGGGGCTCAAATCCATGAACCGTGAATTCATGACCTGAGTTGAAGTCGGACGCTTAATTGACTGAGCCACCCAGGTGCCCCTGAGATTCTCTTTTTAAAGGGCTCATGTGTGATCTCACTTGCCCTGGGACCCAGCATGAAAGCAGCAATAGAAACACCTAGACTATATGTAAAGATGTAAAGACATATTTGCTAATCTTAAAGTATTCACCACAAGTATAGGAGATGGTGGGCATTCTCTGCAGAGACAGAGGCACTGGTAGGTGCCATTTTGCTCCATCCTTTACTCTGTTGGCATAGCAGGAACACACAAAAGTGGCACACTCTTGTTGCCTTGCTAAAGCCTGTGAGTACAGAAGGCTGCAGCATTCTCCTGCTCTGGGAGTAGACCTGATGAGAGCTAGCAGTAATGCTGTTCTCTCACTCCCTTGTTAAAGCCTACAGTCACAGAGACAAGGCACTCACCTGCTTCGCTGCTGAAGGAGATGAGCATACCGTACCCTTACACTGTCCACCTGCCTCACTAAAGCAGGAATGTGCACGAGATCCCTTGATTGCTTGGCTCTGGTGGCCAAGGGGGCTTAAGTTTCTGTGCTCCATAGGACAGTAACAATGAGAAAAACAGTACTTGGCAGGCTACAACCCCGCATCCCCACTCATCCCAAAGCGGTGCAGAGACAGAAGACTGAAACAAATTCTAGTCTTCCTGTAAAGAAGGCCCCTTTACCTGTATGGGAGCTTGAGCCTGAGGATCCGGTTTTAGGTCTGCCACACATCTAGAGGAAAGGAACCTAAGCAGGAAGGCACCATCCTTACTTACTCCCTTGGCCTCACTACAGCCCAATGCTATCTCCCTAAAAGAAGCTTATGCTCTCTTCTGGAGCCTCGGTTGTTGTTGTTGTTGTTGTTGTTGTTGTTGTTGTTGTTGTTTGGAACTGTCACCTAGACATTGCATTCAGATATCCTGGTCTGGAGGCCAGCAGGGTTTATAGTGTTGGCCCCATAAAACTATTAAGTATTTGCACACTTTAAGAGCTGTTGCCTGAGGGATGGCTTTCAGTCAGCTTGAAAATGAGCTAAGTGTGAAATGAGATCCCTCTTCTTGAAACACTGAGAGGTCTTGGCACACCCTCAACAATGAGGATCTGTCAAGAAATCAGCCTGCTTAGACAATCACAAAGTTCAAGAGACAGCCAAGAGTTAGGGCAAGGGATCACCACCTATATAAGTCCACTCCTTCAAGACTGGGAGAGGTGGCCAGTTCACCTAATACACAGAAAGAAATACAGAGAGTCATGCGAACTGAGGAAACAGAGAAATCTGTTCCAAAAGAAAGAATAAGATAAAACTGCACAGAGAAACCTTAATGCAATGGAGATAGGTAAAGTATCTGATAAAGATTATAAAACAATGGCCCTAAACATGCTCACTGAAATCAGGAGAAGAAAGGATAAACACAGTGAGAACTTACACAAAGAGAAGGAAAATATAAGAATATGTGAAACAGAAGTCACAGAGATGAAGAGTACAATAACTGAAGTGAAAAATACACGAGAGGGTTTCAGTAGCAGATCATATATAGTAGAATACATGAGCCATCTGGAAGACAGAGCAATGGAACTCACCCAATCAGAGCAGCAAAAAGAATTTTCAAAAGTAAAGATCACTTAAGGGAACTATGGAACAACATCAAATGGAGTAACTTTCTCATTATATAGGTCCCAGAAGAAAAGAGAGATAATGGGGCAGAGAACCTGCTTGAAGAAATAGTGGTTGAAAACTTCTTCCCTAACCTCAGAAAGGAAACAGATTGCCAGGTCCAGAAAATGGAGAGCTTCAAATCTCTGATCCAAATAAACCCAAAATTATCTAAAGCAAGACACGTTATTATAAAATGTCAAAAGATACATTAAAAATAGAGAATATTAAAAGCAGCAAGAGAAAAACAACTTGTTATGTATAAGGGAACCCCCATAAGACTATAAGCAGATTTTTCAGCAAAAATGTTGCAGGCCAGAAGACAATGGTGTGATATATTCAAAGTGCTGCAAGAAAATAACCTTGCACACAGAACATTATCATTCAAAGAAATTTCAAGTTATCATTTCTAATACTGTCAATAAAATATTTAACTGAATTTATCAAAAAGTAAGTAAATAGTTGTTATATATTATGTGTATAGAGGTATAATATCTTACAAACAGCTTCCTAATGTAGGTACCCCTGCCCTGGTGAAATTTATAATTTATTTAACAAGAATATTTCTATGAGCTCAGGTCTTTACAAAATTTGAGTTAGAGAAAGCAAATTTCTCATTGAGAGAGAAAGTCTAACAGTTTTTCAAGTAAAATGATTTTTAAAACAGTAATTTTAAATTATAAAAAGTCTACTCCAAAAATATAAAAATATACTTTTATTCACTTGTTTAATAGAATTAATATAAATTATCAAATAATGAATTGTATTGCAAGGTAATACTTCCTAAGGAAAATAATTTTATAACATGTCTTCATCATGAGATATTTTCTCAATAATGAGGCAAACTTTGGCCTGAGGGCTCAGTTGGTTGGGTGTCTGACTTTTAATTTCAGCTCAGATCATGGTCTCACAGTTCATGGGTTCAAGCCCTGCATTGGGCTCTGCACTTTGTCAGCAGAAAGCCTGCTTGGATAGTTCTCTCCCTCTTTCTCTGCCCCTACCCAACTTGTGCACTCTCTCTCAAAATAAATAAATAAAAAATTTTGAAACAGCTGAAAAAAAATATTGAAGTAAACCTTTATATTTCATATGTGAAATTTATTCTGACATTGAAAAATCACTGATGATAATAATAATATGAATTACTTTTTATTTTAATTTATTGACCATTAGGATTTTTGTTTTTATGATTTACATGAATAGGCAGCCCTCTTGATCCATTGACCTATTGGGATGTCTTATTTTGTAGAAGTTCTTTTTATACTCTAAATGCTATTTCTAAATATATATTCTCCCGGTTTCTAGCTTCATTACTTTTTTTTCTAGCTTCTCTTCATGATCAAAAGTTCTTAATTTTAATAAAGTAAAAACTGTAGTATTCCTTTCAGTGATTTTGTTTTTCTTGTCATATTTAAAAAGTACTTCCCTATGTAGCACTTATGAGTTGACTTTTCTTTCACATTTAGGTTTTTAACCCACCTGGAACTGATTTTTCCTTTGGATGTTAAAAAATCCATTTTTTTTTTTTTATGAGATAGCCAATTGTTTCAATGCCAATTGTATATGTCTTTTTCTATTTCCTACTTAACCAGAGGGCCATCTTTACATATATCGAGTGTCTGTATAAGCACACTTTGTTTTAAGATTCTATATGGTGTTATATTGTTCTATATTTCTATATCATTTCCTCTGGTACAATATTGTTTTAACTACTATAGCTTAAAGAGGTAAATCCTTCCCTCTTTTTCTTTTTTGAAGAGTTTCTTGAATGTTCTTGGAATATGGCATTTCTATTTAAACTTTATAATCTTAAATTCAAGTCCCACATTGGGTGTAGAGCTTACTTTATTTTATAATCTGCTTCCCAAATAAAACCACACATACACACATCTACTTCTCTGTTCCCCATGGAACAGGTAATCTACTTATGAGCACAGTATAATGTCTTTATTCATTTAAGACTTTTTTAGTGTTGAGACATATGAATTTATACTTTCCTCCAAAGAGGCCTTGGAAATATTTTATTAAATTTATTCCTAAGTATTTTGTACTCTAAGTGCTATTTTAAATGACATTTGTTTTCTTAATTGGTTTTGTAGATTTATAGTAACATAACTGATTTGTCTATATTGACTCTCTACCTAGTGACCTTGCTACACTCATGTATTCATTCAAATAATTTACTTGTAGAAATTTTGAAGTTTCAATATGTAAAATAATATACTCTGCAAATAATAGAATTATCTTTTTTCTTTCTAGCCACACATACCTTGTATATTTTTCTTAGCTCATTTAATACAAAGACATTCAGTCTAAGGTTGAAAACATGGTAAAAATTACCATTCTTGTGTTGTACTCACATTAAGAAGAAAGTTTTCAATATTTTGCTACTAAGTACATCATTGCTGTAGGTGTTTATAAGAACTTTTAAATAATTATATTAAAGAAATCACTGTATATTTCTTATTTGATAAGTCATTATTATTATTGTTATAAATGGGAAACAAATTTAACAACCCTTTATTGCATCTGATGAGATAATCATACATTTTTGTTACTTGTTTGTATAGAAATAGACAGATATGCACACATTTATTTCATATATATCATATATATTGTTTATATGTATATTCACATACACACACACAAATGCACACATATGATCTTGTTACAAAGCATTTCTGAAATACTATTTTATTCTTATTTTTAAAATCGGAAATGGAAATTGAATTTAATGAGGGTTTTTCTGCATCTATGAAAGTACTTCTTTCTTTCCATCTAATAATATGGTACATGTTAATAATTTCTGAATATAAAGTTATAGTTAGCTGCATTCTTGGAATAGATCAATAAATATTTTGTATTATTGCATTTGGAATTTATTTACTTCCCTTGATATGAGTATTTAAGACTATGCATTTTCCTTTCATTATTGTTCTACATATCTTATTTATATTCTACACTGTGTTACTTTTTCTTTCTTTTTTTTTCTTCAGTTCATACAGCAAAAGAGAAGACTTACTCTAAACATGTTACATTCAGCCACAATGGAGAACAGAACTAGTCCTGAATGTCACAGGTCCATGGAAAAGGACCAAAAGACACTGTTTTGTTATGAGCAAGTTGGGTCTCCCAAAGTAGTCATTGTGACCAGATGGCTATGAATGTTCTAGAACCATTGAAACAAGTTCTAGACAGTAGGCAGGCTGTCCAATAGTTTGTATCTGCATCCCTATCCTCTGTCTTTTTTTTTATTTCTGCTCCTGTGGCTTCATGGGTGCACAGGCTAGCTGTTTACTTAGACCTCTGCCCTGTCTTTCTTCTTTTTCTCTTCTGTCTATACATTTGCTTCTTCCTTCACTTGGCTCTCATGATGTAGAAGTTTCTAAGAAGATGGTGGTAAGGCCAAGAGCTTAATTCTTAGCATTATATTTTTAGGGATTGTAAATTTTCATTTGTATTTTCTCTTTCACTGAGAAATTATTTGATGGAAACAGTTTTTATTTTTTTAAAATGAAGTATAGTTGACATACAATGTTACATTAGTTTCAGGTACAGTGTGGTAATTCCACAATTCTATACTTTATGCTATGTTGACCACAAGTGTACCTACCATCTATCACAATACAACACTATTACAATATCACAGATTATATTCCCTAGCTGTACTTTTCCTCAAGGTGACTTATTCAGTCCACAACAGAAAATATAGTAAGTTTTGGAAAATCTTCATGTGCATGTGAGAAAGAGGTGCATTCTATAGTTTTGAGTATAAAGTTTTATGTATATTAATAGGATTTACATGATTGATTTTATTATTCGGACATATATCCTCACTTATTTTTGCCCACTTCATCTATCTTGAACTAATAACATGATATATCTTATTGTTATTTTTCTATTATCTGCTTTTATTTTAGGTATTTAATAAATTATTCTCTGTCCACATACTTAATGTTTTTATTTTTATTTTTTATTTTAGAGAGAGAGTGCAAGTAGGGGAGAGAGGCAGAGGTGGGAGGGGAGAGAATCTCAAGCAAGCTCCACTCAGGGAGGAACCCAACATGGGACTAAGTCCCACAAACCTTGAGATCATGATCTGAGCCAAAATCAAGTGCTGGATGCTCGGCAGGAGCCAAGATGGCAGAACAGCATGGAAGTCTTTTTTCTGTTTTGCATACATGAAATACCACCAGATCAACACTAAACCATTGTGCACACCTAGAAAACTGATTTGAGGACTAACACAACAATCTGCACAACCTGAGCTACAAAATTCAGCAGGTACACAGTGTTGAAAGGTGAACCGGGGGAGAGAGAAGCTGCAGAGGGCAGGGAGCTGTTTTTGTTTGTGGAGAGAGGACAGAGATGGGGGGAGATATTACGGGAAAAGCACCTCCCACAAAAGCAGCTGTAGAGAAAGTGGAAAAGTGGAAACAGTCGCAGGGATTGAACTAAAAAGGGAGAAAGGAGAAAGGAGAGGGTTTCAATTTCATTAAGACTATAAACAGGGGGGGCACAGAGTCTCAGACTCTGTGGCTCCATACCTAGCAGTGAGCTGGTGGGAAGGGCAAATCCCCAGGAGCAGAGCGGATCCAGGAGGCTGCTGGGCCATGCGTGATTTTCCATAATACCTGAAATGCTGGGCTACATGATCATGTGAACTTTTTCTGGGGCAGGCTGGCACCCAGCCATAGTCTCTGGACATCGGCAGCAGCATGGTCCTGCAAACATTCCTGGGTGTGGCCTGCAACCAGCCATTGCTTGGTGAGACCCTCCCCCAGAAATTCTGAGCAGATCAAAAGCTGCAGTCTCTCAGAAGTGAGGTGTCAGAAAACACAGCTTATTTGAGATAAAACTCAGAAGTAAGATGCTGTCTGGAAACCTGATGGATTGGTCACAGACAGTGTAAAAGCTGAGAGTGGACAGAAGCCAGAGACAAAGGACAGGTGCACGATTCCTGGTTAGGGAGAACATAGAGTTCTGATACTAGGGACTGGATAGCTGGGTGACACCATTTTCACAACGCCAGCACATGCACATACGCACCTACAGGTGCCACAGCAATCCCCACCCCCCCCACCAGTAAGCTAAGCAGCGCCACTGAGTGGAGATTGGGGCCGTTATGCTAACCCCCACCTTACTGGGCCAAGCTTGCTCTTCAGCAAGCACCACAAATCTCTCCATCTGCTTGGTGTACAGACGATAAAGTGCTTCATAGTTTGATTTCCAGGGGAAAACAATGTAATATCAATTGTATTTCAGTCTGTTCACTGGCTCATCTATTCAATTTTCTTTTTTTCTTCGTTTTTGTTTCTTTTACTTGAATGCAGAAAGAATAATTTATTTTAAATTTTTATTAAAAATATTTTTCTTTATATTTTTCTACTAAACTTTTTACTTTTTTGTAAATTTTTCAAATTCTATTTTATTTCCATCATTTCAAGCTATTCTATTTCATCATATTAATTTTCTCAAAATTTTAAACATTTTCTTTTTTTACCCATTTTTTTCTCTATTTAATCTAATCTTTTCAATAACCAGACCAAAATACACCTAGGATCTAGCATCAAGTATTTGATTGTTTGTGTGTATTTTTTTTAATTTTTAAATTTTAATTTTTTCCATTTTTTTCTCTTATCAATTAAACTCCTTTCAATAACCAGACCAAAACACACTTAGGATCTAGCATCATTTATTTGAGTGAGTGAGTGTGTGTGTGTGTGTGTGTGCGCATGCATGTGCTGTTTTTAAATTTTTAATTAATTTTTTTACCTTATTAATTCTTTTTCTTCCTTCAAAATGACAAAACGAAGGAATTCACCCCAAAAGAAAGAACAGGAATGAACGATACCCAGGGACTTAACTAACACAGATACAAGCAAGATGTCTGAACCAGAATTTAGAATCACGATAATAAGAATACTAGCCGGGGTCAAACATAGGTTAGAATCCCTCTCTATGGAGATAAAAGAATTAAAGGCTCATCAGGATGAAATAAAAATTTCTATAACTGACCTGCAATCTCGAATGGATGCCATGGTGGCAAGGATGGATGAGGCAGAGCCGTGAATCAGTGATATAGAGGACAAACTTGTGGAGAATAATGAAGCAGAATAAAAGAGGGAAACTAAAGCAAAAGAGCATGATTTAAGCATAAGATAAATCAATGACTCATTAAAAAGAAACATCAGAATCATAGGGGTCCTATAAGATGAAGAGAAAGAAAAAGGGGTAGAAGTATTATGTGAGCAAATCATAGCAGAAAACTTTCCTAACCTGGGACAAATGTTGGATGCTCAACCAGCTGAGCCACCTAGATACCCCATGTTTGCTTGATATTTTTGATTAAGTGTCATAAATTTTATGAGAAAAAAACAAACAGAAAAAAGACTAACTAAAAACTAAAAAAAGACTAACATGATGGAGTAGAGGCTGTTCTCTATTGAAGATTCACTTTTGCTACTCACTGGCAGATCTGTTAGCAACTTTAACAAAGATTGGATTGATTCCACCCTGGACTTCTGCCTTTGGCTGCAATTGTCTATTTCTAATTCTTTCTCATTCCTAGAATGTAACCTTCAAGCTCCTAAAGAGAAGGCCAGAATTTTCATGGCATTCTGCCAACTGTGGAGGCCCTGAACTCCCACTTTTGTCCCCTCAGCTCTGGGAGGCATCGAAGACTTCTGCCAGCTTCTCAGCTTGTCTGCTTTGTTTCTAATCAGATTCTTAGCTTCTTAGACTTCACCTTTGAACTGAAAAATACCTCAAGAGAAAAAAAAATTTTTTAAAACAGATTTAAACCTTTTATCTTCAGTTTTATTCAGAATGTTGACCTCTTGAGTCCTTGAATTGTGGTCTCTGGTATTTTCAAATAGATACATTAAACACTTTGTCTACTCTTTTTGGTTGTTGTCCTTAGACAGTTGGCCTAAAATAAGCTGGCCTATCATTGCCAGTTGTTGCACCTGTTCCATTTTAAAACAAAATACCCTGCCATATTCACTTGGGGCACCTGGGTGGCTTAGTCGGTTAAGCGTCCGACTTTCGCTTGGGTCATGATCTCGCGGTTCGTGGGTTCGAGCCCCGCGTCGGGCTCTGTGCTGACTGCCAGCTCAGAGCCTGGAGCCTGTTTCAGAGTCTGTGACTCCCTCTCTCTCTGGCCCTCCCCTGCTCACGCTGTCTCTCTCTCTCTGCTAGAAATAAATAAAACATTTTAAAAAAAATAAAATAAAACAAAATACCCAACTTGTTTATTTTTTCACTTAAATCTAGCAATAAAATATTCATTTGCAAATTTTTCTTTATAAATGCCAATTATTGGGGAAAGATTGCTGCCTTGAATATTCAAAATCTTTCCAAGGAATTCTTAACTCTTAGGAAGAGACAGAAGCAGCATAGACTTTTCTTTACCCTAAATTTTTTTTAGAATATTTACTTTGGAGAGAGAGAGAGAGAGAGAGAGAGAGAGACAGGGCATAAGTGGGGGAGGGGCAGAGAGAGCGGGGGACACAGAGTTGGAAGCAGGCTCCAGGCTTTGAGCTGTCAGCACTGAGCCCAACATGAAGCTTGAACCCACAAACTGCAAGATGATGACTTGAGTCAAAGTCAATTGCTCAACTGACTAAGCCACCCAGGAGCCTCAAGACTTCTCATTCTAAGGTTTCTTTATCCTCAGATTGTATCAACAAAATGCTAAATATCAAATACATGTTATATTGGAAAAATTGTTTCCTCATAGTTTCTGACCTTGATGATGTACTCTTTTTTTTTTTTTTTTCCTGAGAGATAGAGAGTAACAAGCTAGGCAGATGGGCAGAAGGGGAGAGAGGGAGAGAATCTTAAACAGGCTCCACACTCATTAACATTTTCATTCTTTTATTTGGATTTGGTGGGTCAATTATATTTCTTCTGTCTTACAAAGCAGAGATGACCAAGTCCATTCTGGATATCCAAAGCTTTTGTATCAAGAACCTGAAAAAAACACACATCTTCTCCTTCTTCCTGGTGAATCAAATTCTAGGGGTCAATTCAATGGAAATCATGTTTTAGATTCTATAATATAAGACTTCATTTCATACAAATATTCATTGTGATTCATAGTTTAGGAAACCCTGCTGCTAGACCGACAGATGTTTGTCCCTTATGACCTGGATGTGCATACACCCATGACCTGAGTCAAAATCAGGAGTCAGATGTTCAACCAACTAATTCATCCAGGCACCTGATGATGTACTTTTTTACCATTGATAAATATCATACTAATCTACATAACTTCAAGTTGTTGAAACTATGAGCTAGGGAAACAAGGCTTCTTTTTTTCCTCTTTTAAACTATATCACCTATAAAATAATTATTTTTTTCAACTAAATCCAGAACAAAACTGAAAAGACATAGCTTATAAATAATAAACAATAAAAAATACAGAAATAAGACAATATGAATAAATTAGGAGGCTCAATAATTGACCAGAACTTTATGCAACTGATAGTATAAAAGTAAAAAATACTATTACTTATAATAGCAAAGGAAAAAAAATCTGGCTCATTGGCAGAATGATTGTACCCTAAGGACAAGTTCAGTTTTCGGATAATGGGTGCAGTTATAATTCAACAGTAAATTTTTATGGCCTTGAAAAATTGCCCATTTTTCAGTTCATGTGGAAGAAAGAATTGGTGCTTATGAAATCATTATTAATGATGATATAAAATTAGGACAATTATAATAGAAAACATTTATCCAGCCTCTGCTTACAACTATATTTTCTGATACTTCATTATAGACTTTTATATAATACATAAAGACTTAATATATTGCACAGGAAACTTCATTATCAGCTAAGTGCTTATTATGCATATGGTGACATCATTACTCATAAAGTCTGACTTAAAATTTATTTCTACTTATTTGTACTAGATAGGAACAAATTTTTAAAATGTACCCTTAAATACAAAGCTAGATTCTCAGTTCAAAAGAGACATAAAATTATCACGGACAAAGGGTGACACATGATGAAAACATATTGTTTTCACCATGTTTTATCTATTCTACTTCATATTTCCATGTGAATATTCATCCAGAATACTAACAGAGATTTAACTTTCTTTGAAGGTTGATATGAAAAAGTAAACAAAAAAAAGTCAACCAACTATTTTTTTTTGCAATTTTGCCAATTTATGTAGTATCTTTTAAAAACAATGGCTACAAATGGCCAGATTTCATTCTTTCTCATTGCCATTTGTAGCAACACGGATGGACCTTGAGGGTGTTATGCTGAGCGAAATAAGTCAGGCAGAGAAGGACAAATATATGNTAAATAAATAAATAAATAAATAAATAAATAAAACTGTGAACAACAACAACAACAAAAACAATGGCTAGTTTTTCTAACTCAGTTAACTACCACATTTTTAGTATCAATTTGATTTTTTAATTTTTAAATAAAATACTTTGGAATTTATGAGGTACAGCCTTAAAGAATGGAGATACACACAAATATTCATGTTTGTGTGTGCAGGTGTTTTGAAACTATTAGGATATAGTTAGGTGACTACTTTCATGCATACTTTTTTTTTAAACTTTTTAATGTTTATTTATTTGGAGAGAGACAGAGACAGAGTGTGAGCAGGGGAGGGGCGGAGAGAAGGGGAGACAAAGATTCTGAAGCAGGCTGCAGGCTCTGAGCTGTCAGCACAGAGTCTGACACGGGGCTCAGACTCATGAATTGTGAGATCATGACATGAGCCGAATTGGACGCTCAACCAACCGAGCCACCCAGGTGCCTCTCGTGTATACATTTAAAATATATAAAAAGGCCGCCTTTTGTGCCTCAGTTGGTTAAGCTGTCTGACTTCAGCTCAGCTCATGATCTCCTGGTTCGGGAGTCCAATCCCTGCCTTGGGCTTTGTGCTGAGACAGCTCAGAGCATGGAGCCTACTTCTGATTTTGTCTCCCTGTCCCTCTGCTCCTCCCCTCCTCATGTTCTCTCTCTCAAAAATAAACATTAAAAAAATAAAATAAAATGTATAAATAGAATAAATGTATCATATAGTTTATCCTCTGCAATAAACATTCTTAGTCTATTTATGAATACATGAACATCACACACATAAACACCTTTCTGAAATTTTTACCTGTAAATTAGATTCTATAGGTAACCCAGTAAGAATATGTTCATATTTATAAATGTTCTTTTATTTTGTTGGATTGATCCCTTTATCATTATGTAATAATATTCTTTGTCTCTTATTACAGTCTTTGTTTTAAAGTCTATTTTTCCTGATGTAAGTATTGCTACCCAAGCTTCCTTTTTGTTTCCCTTCGCTGATAGACAGAATATATTTTTCTATCCCCTCACTTTCAGTCTGTATGTGTCATTTGATCTGAAGTGGCTATCTTATAGGCAGCATGTAGATGGATCTTGTTGTTTTATCCAATCAGCTATATTTTAGATTGGAACATATAGTCTATTTACAGTTAAAGTAATTATTGATAGATATGTTTTTATTGCTAGTGGTTGTTTTTGTAGGTTGTTTTTCTTTTAGTTGTTTTTGTAGTTCTCTGCTTCTTTCTTCTTCTCTTGCTCTCTTTCCTTGTGATTTGGTGATTTTCCATAGTGTTATGCTTGGATTCCTTTTTCTTTTGTTTTTTGTATCTATTACAGGCATTTCATCTGTGGTTCTCAAGAGGTTTGTACGTAATATTCTATGTATATAGCTGTCCATTTTAAGTTGATTGTCACTTAAGTCCAAGCATTCTAAAAAGCACTGAATTTTTACTTTCTACCTTTATATTTTGTGTTTTTGATGTCATATTTTACATCTTATTATTTTGTGTATCTCTTGAATATAATTATTGTAGATCTCGATAATTTTACTACTTCTGTCTTTTAAACTTCATACTAGCTATACAAGTGATTGATCCACTATCTTTTATTTTATTTTTTTTTGAGAATTTTTCTTTTATAATTTTCAACATTGCTTTAAATGCCACTTTTAGCACACACTAAAATTTAGTATTTATTTTGGCCTCTTTGTTGACCTTTCATTGTTTTCCATTTGTCTGTATGCCTATTCAGACTGAAAAGTTCAGGGTTTCACTAAAGATGCTGTATGATACGTTTCAATATGGCTAACACATAATTTGCATTAGTTTCAGGTGTACAACATAGTGCTTCAACTTCCCCATATACTTTGTGCTGTGCTCACCACAAGTGTTAGCTACCATCTGTCACCAGAAAAAGCTATGACAATACCATGCCTACATTCCCTTTGCTGTGCCTTTTGTTCTCATGATGTGTTCACTCCATAACTGGAAACCTAGATCTCCTACTTCCCTTACCCCATTATCCCCATCCCGCAGCCCTCTTCCTTCTAGCAAGATTGAGTTTGTCTGTCTTTGTATTTATAGGTCTGATTTTTCCTTTTGTTTGTTTATTCTGTTTCATATAACTTCTGCATATTTATCATTAAGGCTATCCCTAAGCATTGTGTTGTTTTGTTATTATAAATAATGTTTTTCAACATGTCTCCTGCTCAGATATTATTTGTAAATATGCAGCAACTGATTTTTATATGTCTGCTTTCTAATTGACAACCTCAGTCTGTTATTTTATTTTTAAAATTAAAAAAAATTAAGTTCTTTTGGGTGTTCAAGGACAAAATCATATTACTGGTAAATAGTGATGTTTATTTCCTCCTCTTTTTGCTATATTTATATTTCCTTTTATATAATTATATTGGCTATTACTTTCAGGACATTGTTAAATAGTGGAATCAGTCATGGGCATCATTCCTTGTCCCTTTGAAGGATATTCTTATATATATTGCTGGTAGCTGGACATATAGATATATTTTATCTCTTAAATAAGTATGCATTTCTTCCTATTTTTTGAAAAAAACTATTACTTTTTAAATTTTTTTAATGTTTATTTATTTTTGAGACAGAGAGAGGCAGAGCATGAGCAGGGGATGGACAGAGAGAGAGGGAGACACAGAATCCAAAGCAGGCTCCAGGCTCCGAGTGGTCAGCATAAAGCCCTACATGGGACTCAAACCCACAGACAGTGAGATCATGACCTGAGCCGAAGTTGGAGGCTTACCCGACTGAGCTACCCAAGTGCCCCAAGAACTATTAATTTTAATATTGAATTTTATCAAATGCCTTTTCAATAAATATGCATGGGGTAATGTAATTTTCCTATTTTAATATAGTTATAAAATAAATTATATTAATATGTTTATAGTACTGAAAGTCTTGCTTACTTGTAATAAATATTACTCAGTTATAATGACCTTTTATAAGATAATTCACTTTTATTTCCTAATATTTTATTTCAGATTTTTATTTTCTGGAACACTTAAGCACTATAATCACATGGCAACAAGGAACTCATAGTTGAGAAAAGGAATAAATAGTTGAGAGTAATAATAAAATCATCCATGGGGGCACGTTGGTGGCTCAGTCTATTGAGTGTCCAACTTCTGCTCCAGTCATGTTCTCATGGTTTGTGAGTTCAGGCCCCATATTGGGCTTACTGCTGTCAGCACAGAGCCTGCTTTGGATCCCCTGTCCACGTCCTGCACTGTCCCTCCCCTGCTCACACTTTCAAAAATAAACAAAAAATTAAAAATAATAAATTCATTCATAACTACACTACATTCATAGTGTTTTCTTCCCTTTCCTCCTCCTTTTTTTTTCCCTTCCTTTATTCCTTTCTGTCTCTTTCCCTCTCTCTGCCCATCTTCTTTCTTGGTGTTGCATTCTATGGTTTTGGGCAAATATTTAACAGCATGTATCCACCACTATAACATCATGTAGAAAAATCTCACCCTCCTAAATGTCTTCTGTACTATTCATATTCACCCCTAACCCATGGCAACAACACTAATTTTTTTTACTATCTCCATAGTTCTACCCTTTCTAGAATATTATACTGTCGAATTCAAATAGTTTTCAACCTTTTCAAGTTGGCTTTTTCACTTTGTAATATTCATTACGAATCCTCCATGCCTTTTCAGGCTTGATAGCTGCTGCTGCTGCATATTAGTATTTTATTTATTATTTTGTTATTATTTTAGCCCTTAATAGTACTTCATTGGGTAAATGTACTACAGTCTATTTCTACTTTCATCTACTGAAGGGCATCTTGGTTGCTCTCAGGTTTGACCATTATTAATATACCTGCTATAAGAATCCATATGCAGGTTTTTAGGGGGATATTAAGTTTTCAACTCCTTTGGGAAAATACCAAAGAGTGTTATTGCTGGATCATATGGTAAGATTAGGTTCAGTTTTATAAGAAACTGCCAAACTGTCTTCCAAAGTGCTTGTACCATTTTGCATTCCCACTATCAATGGATAAGACTTCTTATTACTCCAAATCGTTGCCAACATTTGATGTTGTCAGTGTTCTAGATTTTTTCCATTCTGATAGTTATGTAGTAGATCACTGTTTTAATTTGCATTTTGCTGATGATATATGATGTGGAGCACCTGTTCATATGCGTATTTGCTATCTCTTTATTAAATCTTTGGTGAAGTGTCATCTTTCACCTATTGTCTAATCCAACTGTCTTATTATTGTTTAATTTTAAGAGTTCTTTATGAATACATATATAAAATATTATATAAATACACAAGAAATATTTATTAAGTGTGTCCAATTTCTAGTGTTAGAAGATACAAAAATCTTCTCTTTCTTAAGTGTATTTATTTATTTTGAGACAGAGAGAAAGCACAAGTTGGGGCAGGGAGCAGAGAGAGAGACAGAGAGAGAGAGAGAGAGAGAACCCCAAGCAGGCTCGACACTATAAGTGAAGAGGCCAAAGTTGGATGCTTAACCTCCTGAGCCACCCAGGCCTTCTGAAGATACAAATATTCTTAAGACATGATTCCTGCTAACAGGAAACACAAAGTATAATTGGAGAAAGATATATAATCCAATGATTACAATAGAGAGTAATAAACAAAGTTATGTAAATGGGAACACACTTAATGGATACTTAAGTAAAATATACCCATAGAGAAGGAAGTGTTATCAAATATTACCTGATATTATACCCCAAATTTTAATTACTAATGCACGGATTAAAAAAAATGAGAGTGACCACATTCAAGAAAATAAGAATATCATAATGCTGGTCATGGAAATTAGCTAATAATTCCTTTTAAAGAAAATCCAAATATTAAATATGGCTCAATTAGAGAGTGATATATGAATGTAGAGAAAGATAAATCTCAAAATGTGGGCAGGGTCCAGATTATGAAGGAATTCATTTCTTTTGGAAAGGATTTTGAATTTGAAGATGATGGAAAGTCTCTGACTGGTTTTTAGGTTTAAGAATGTCAAATGGGATTTGGACTTTTGAGAAGTTTGTTTAACAGCACTGCAATAATCAAGTGAACGTGAATGTTCGGTGAAAACTAACTGAAGGGACCTTGATGAGAGGGACACAAATTTTTGTCTGGGATCTTGTCATATTTTGAAAACTGTATTTTTCCACAGCTATCATGTCCGTGCTTATAGGCACTGTTGTAGGATGAGTGGGCAACAGTGGGTATGTTACTAAAATGAATTAAATTTGACTTCTCTTAGTGTTGCAACTCAACAGACATCTGTCTTCTACTTACTACTCATTGAAGAAAGGCCCGTAGGCTTGGGAGCTTTTATTAATGACCATTTCTCATGATCTCACAATGTGGACTAGAAAATTAAGAAATTCAGTTATTTATGTGAGAGTGGAATTATGTAGAACTAAAAAAAGACAGAATGATTTAGGGGCAGCCTGGGTGGCTCAGTCAGTTAAGCGTCTGACTCTGGTTCAGGTCATGATCTTGTGGCTCAGAAGCTCAAGCCCCGTGTCAGGCTCTGTGCTAATAGCTCAGAGCCGGGAGCCTGCTTCGGATTCTGTGTCTCCTTCTCTCTCTGCCCTCCCTGCTTCTACTCTCCCTCTCTCTCTTAAAAATAAAAACATTTTTTAAAAAGACAGAGTGATTAAATATCATTATGGATAACTCCTACCCCCACAATATAAATACACAGATATTTTAGATAAATTATATCATTTTGCTAATAAGTAACTTTAGGATTTACCTTAAACACAATTCTATAACTTCTGATTCTCTTTTTTCTAAGCAGAAATAATTTTAAAACATTCTGTAGGGAAATAATCACACAAAAGTCTTTTCTTTAATTGTAACAAAATATTAACAGACCTTCTATACAAAAGTCATATTCAATACAGGGCAATAAAAAAATTGGTGAATCAAGAATCATTATAAAGAAAGAAGCTATTATCACCTGCAAGCAGTAAAGGGGTTAGAAAAATCTCTTAACTAGCAATGTTTCCTAAAAAAAACCACAAATAACTTACCAAAGTAAACCCAATAAATCATTTAGTAGTGAGAGCCCCAAAATAAAAGAGGAAAAACCATAATATAAATCAATAACCAGCTGCTGGTTAACCTTGAAGACGAGGAGGAATAAAACACAATATATGCTTATGGAAGTAAGTAACAAAATGAAAACTAAGAGGACAAAATAAAACACAGATTAGGAACTTTCAGATTCAGAAAGAAAAATAGCACTTTAACAGAAGGGGAAAAAAGTCAGTAGACAGACAAGATTTACACTTAGAGTTTTTGCTCTAAGATATATATAATGATTTGGATAATGTTTACCGATTAACTAATTGCCAACTGATTTTTCTTTTTCCTTGGTTGACTTACAATCAACTTTTTAAAATGAAATAAAGCTAATCAGCTGTATTTTCATTATTAGAACTATCTAAATTTAGTCTTATCCTATTAAAATATTATTATATAATAATCCCTGAAAAATGGACCAAATATGATGACATATTAGGAAAAAAGCTAATTTTATGAATTTAGCATCAAATAATTTGTATTCAAATTTAAAGCCATCATTTCACAGCTTAAATGAAACTGTAAAATGTACCATCTCCTCAGTCTGCATTATATGTTTAAATGTATCACATAAGATATCTGTGAATACATAACACATGTTGGAAACCTACGTATGTTTGAGAGAACAAGGAAGGCAACTGCAGGAACAATGATGCAATAAGAGAATTTACACAACAGTTAGCATGACATGTGGAATAAAATCCAAATGATTTTTTCTAGGGATCCCAGAAACATAGCATGTGAACACAGTTAAGACTTTCTGCATCCCATGAGCTATAGTTAAATTTGCTCTTGGCATTTAAAAATGCACACACTATCCTCAGGATAGAAAGTTGTCAGGGCTCAAGTTAGAGTTAGGCAGTTCATATTTTCCAGAGCAAGTAAACATACACCACATTTACTTGTCCTGGAAAATCTAGTTTCAATAATTTTTGCAGAAACCTAAATAAAATGAGAGGTTAGAGAACATAGATAGCAGGAGGAAAGGAGATATGGATAGACAGAACATTCCACAAATAATTGACCTCCAAGTAAATCTCATGCTCCATTGACTGTAGTTTTATGGAAACAGTGTTTGTGATCTAGTTTTAGAGACAATGTATGTGAAGAAAAGATACTTGTTAACACAATCGGCTAGATAAACTCAGTGAAAAACATTTCACAGACTATAAGGTCTACAGAATTTCTACAGCATAAAGAACTCTTTTCAACATTACCTGTTGCAGAGAAAGGTCTGAGCCTTGGAGAAGTAACTCCTAAAAGGAAAGATCTGTGCCTCATTCACTATTAAAGTTCAGAAGAAGCACCTGTCACTTAAATAGGTATGCAAAGAAGCTTTATTGAATGAATGAACAAGTGGATGGGTGGATGAATGTGAAAAATATATGGCCATATATCTAAGAATGCATCACATTAGGTAGCAGGGAAGTAATGGAGTATTCCAAGCCCATTACAACATCAAAGTGGTGGCAGGCATATAGTAGGTACGACTGGTATTACTTAAGTGAGAACCAGATTAATTAGAAAAAGACTTACTCTGGCATTCAATGATATCCATGATCTGATCTTTAAAAGTTTTTAGTAAATGTAGGAATATAATGAAGGCCGAAATAAATCTACATAGTTTGAGATTTTATCTTCCATGTTTATGGAAATCCGAAAGCAATAATACTAGGGTGAGAATATTGTTAATTAAATAGCCCTATATATATCTATACATACATAGGAATAAAGATATAACATGACCTAAGTGTTCATTGTTCAGCTCTATTACTCTAATACACTCCTGTATAACTATTTTAATTTTAGTCAAAAGAGGTAACAAAGATGAAGAATCAAATAAATCACACTCCTTGCATTATCTTGGACTATTCTCTAACTACTCCTAACAAAACTCATGTGATTTTTAAATGACTTAATTAATTTAAAACAAGCCAGAAATATTACTTATAGCTTTTAATATATATTTATGATCATAGTCCTTTTATATATAACATTTGCCTTTTATTCAACTTATATTATCTTCATGTTTTAGTTTGTGCTATGTACATGAGCCATTATAAAATGCATTTCCTTAATTAAGCAAATATTATTATATATGCTTTCAATAAAAATTAGTAAGAGTAAATAATAGTATTTTAGTATTGTTTTTACTACATCAATTATGCTTCAAATAAAATATTTTTAAAGGATTCAAATATTTTTTTAATTTTTAATTTTTTTTAAATATTTTTATTTATTTCTAGGAGAGAGAGAGACAGCGTGAGCAGGGGAGAGTCAGAGAGAGAGGGAGACACAGACTCTGAAATAGGCTCCAGGCTCTGAGCTGGCAGTCAGCACAGAGCCCGACGCGGGGCTCGAACCCACGAACCGCGAGATCATGACCTAAGCGAAAGTCCGACGCTCAGCCAACTAAGCCACCCAGGCGCCCCTAAAGGATTCAAATATTTTTGATGACAGCTTCTATAATGTTTGAAATCAGATGTGCTGAATATATTGAACAACAAAAAGTTTAAAATGTGCATATGTGTTCACAGCCTGAAAATTTTACCAGCTGTTATTCCAAATGTATTCAGTAAACCCACTGATGTTACACTTTTTTAAACCGTTTCTTAAACACTAGACAAGAACAATATTAAAATGAAACATTAATTATTCAGACTGTTTCTTTATTTAGAGATGGGAAAGTTTTACTGTTCAAATGTTAGACAGTAGTTTAGGGGATCTGGTTGGAAGAACACAGTGGGTGAGTTCACATTTGTGAAATTCTCTGGTCACTGTTGTATAACTAAATAGTTCAGTATTCTGGCTGATTCTGGTTCTGCCTTGCAAACAAGTACACAACTGGGAATTGCAGTCTATCTGATACTTTGGGGAAATTTCAAGGAAACTTCATCCCCATATTTTAACTGACAATAGAAGATAAAGACTGTCATCGAAATGTCATGCTAGATTGGAAGCATCTATTGTTCCAAATGCAGACAAGACAAGCTAGTCCTGGTGTTAAAGACACTTAATCTCTGCAGGAGACTGTGTTCTTTCCCTTCATGTAATACATTACTTTAATTTTCATATACAGATCCTGGCATCCATCAGCTCTAAAATGAACACCATAAAGATTACACTGTTTTTAGCTAGGACAATCATCAGAACTTAAGAATTCTGAAGAAATGAATATAACTTCATGTGATTTTTGAAGACTGTGCTATTTTATATAAAATATTTATTTAAAGTAATTTGAAAAGGGAATCTTTTAGGATTAGAAATGTTAATTATGGCTTTAAATAAAATTTCTTAGTATATGGTGGTCAAATCATATGAACTAATCTTTCTTAATCAATTTAATAGCATTACAGAAGAGCCATCTAGAAAGTGTATTCCCAAATTAAAACAAGTGAACAGCAAAAATTTAAATGATTCAGTGCAGTAATTACTTTGTAATGAGAGACTTTACTTATTTGAGTTTAATGTAACACATTAGAACACAGATTATTTTTCAAGGAAAATACAAAAAAAATCCTTCAAAAATACATAATAACAAAATGACAGTACATAGAGCAAAACATTAACTCACTATAGGGCTGAAATTATAAATTAGGAAGATTTCTTTAAAAGCCTATGCAGCATTTAAAATTGCATACATTTTGCAACTAAAATACAGCTATCAAGAAAGATAAAGTATTTACCAAACCTGAAAGAATAACATCCATTAATGTAATTGCCCTACAATTACATTTTCACTTCAATAAATAAAAAGTCAATGGACTTTAATACTTTGAAACAAAAAATTTGTTCAAGACTGCATTGTTTTAATCAGAGTGTTAAAATGCAACTGAACTCTTCATATTTTATTTAAAAAACTCTAAAATGACAAAATACCAAAAATAATAGCAAAGAATCTGAATATATTTGAACCAAGGTATTGTTTTCTTTGAAATTACTGAATTAGGTCATTATATTTCTCTTATTGAATATAGCAAAGAATGATTGAGAAATAATATATAAATGTTCGAGATCACAGAAAAGATATGTCAAAATGTCATGGGTGCTGAGAAGGTAATGACAGAGGATAGACAAAAAAAATGGATCAAATCTCAGTTTTGCTGCTTTTGTTAAAGATTGAAATCCTGGAAATTTTTGTTGAATGTGAATCTGCCTATCACAGTTTTGAAAGCATTTGACATTTTCTGTGACTTGAAGTGCATCAACATTTCAAAAACATTGTTCCCGAAAAGAATTACATATCTAATTCTTCAACAAATAACAATAGCTTTGTGGATGCCCTAAACATATTACTACATACATTTGAGACTTTCAGTGTATAGAAATCAATTCTGTGATGAAGAAAGTGGACGGAATTACTGTTCAAAGTCCATTCTTATAATACACAAGAATGTTAATTTTTTCTTTTAATATAGAAATTCTTTTTAAATTTTTTAATGTTTTATTTATTTCTGAAAGAGAGAGAGAGAGAGAGAGAGACAGCATGAGCAGGGGAGGGTCAGAGAGAGAGACACACACAGAATCTGAAACGGGCTCCAGGCTCTGAGCTAGCTGTCAGCACAGAGCCTGATGCGGGGCTCGAACCCACGAACCGTGAGATCATGATGTGAGCTGAAGTCGGATGCTTAACTGACTGAGCTACCCAGGTGCCCTAAGAAAGGAGTACTTGACTACTAAGTGACCTAAACTTCAGATGCACTTTTCCAAAAACTGAAGGTTTACTGAAATAGGATATCCTGAATACTAAGGGGTTATTTATCTTAGAAATTTTATATTTTTACTGGTATATATAACTTGTAGTAGCAATTTCTAATGTTGACTATAAACAAAAAAAGAACCTCTTAACCAGATATCTTTTATGAAACTTTTCTGTTTTCATAAAGTAATTTTCATGTTTAGAATTTAGAAGCTTGACTTTTTCTTTTTAATGTTGTTTTTCGATGAAATTGCAAAGGCTGATATATGTGTGAGGAAATGTTCCAAAACACTAATAGAGATACACAATCCTACATTCTTCAAATATTTGGCCTTGAGAAATTAAAGTGAAAACAGAAATTCTTTACTTTGAATCTTTATTTTTTATAATACTTGTTTTTAGAGGAGGTATGTATGCCAGAGCAGAAAAACTATGTGTGTGTAAACAAAAGCCAAATACTTCATTCGTCAATCAGTCAAAACATACTTTATGATTATTTACGTATCAGATGTTGTCCTGTCTTTTAGGAATACAGAGGCAAATGAGGCACCGCCTCGATTCTAAAAAGGCATACTATATACATATTGTATACATGCAAATAAGCTATGTTAACATTGGTATAATCAAGTTAAAGCAATGATGTGATTCTCAATTGCCAAGCAAACAATTCATTTTTAATCGGTTGAGTAATCCTACCCAAGTGGGAATACCCAGCATTAAATAAAAGAAAATATTAAAGATGTTCTATGTTAGCACCAGCAATAGTAACATTGTTTACAGTCTGAATCTTCACTATGTGCTAAATTCTTTTCTAAGCATTTTAAATGCATCTTAATAACTCTTTGGGTTTAATTCTATTATCAAACTCTTTTTCTGCTATGGCAAGAGTCTCACGGAGAAATTCTGTATGCTGATATTGGAAACACAACCAGTAAAAGGTAGAACTGAGATTTGAACCCAAGTAATCTGACTACAGAGCCCCTATACGTAATACATTGTGCAGGATAGGAGATCAGTGTTTATGCTGCTAGTCTCAGACTAAAGAAAAATATCTACCACATACTCTTATAAAGACAAACTTTCATTTGATCAACATATATTTATTGAACATTTTATGCCTATTTCAGAGATTGTTCCAACGTCTCTTTTATTAAGAAACAAAAATAGACAGTTTTGTTCTTATGATGCCTGTATTACAGAAAAAAATGAACGTGGCTGGCCATAATGACAAATTTTGTCCATTATATCAACATTCCAAAATTATGTGAGAAACTTAGAACAATAAAAGACACCATGGGCTGGTATAAAATCTTTTTTAGTAACAATCACTTATATTTGCTAATAGTTTCTCACAGCCTTGAAATAAGTGTTGAATTATTTCAACGAACTCAAATACCACTTCAGTAATTTCATACAGACAAAAAGCACTGTAAAGCTTTGAAGTCACAAATCTCCATGTTTGATTTCACAAATACCTGCCCCACAGCTCTTTAAAACCATCTTTTATTTATCCCCACCAACTAATCAATCAAGTGTGTTGGTTTCTGTGTCTCCACATTTGTAACTTATCTCCTTATTTCTTAGTGGTTGAGTCATCACCCTAAGACATCAAGAGCTCTCTGTTCTGAGCAAAGAGAGTTGACCTGATTATATTGGATGACAAGATATAGAAAAAGATTTATGTGCTTATATAGCTAAATAGGTAACCAGGTTTTGATAACTGAACAGTGATATGGTTCACATACTGGAGGTTAAAATTAATTCTAGAGTCCTTAGAAAGCTTTTTTTTTTTCTTTTCTTAACTGTACTTCAATAGCCTAAAGAATTCCTGTGAGTTTGCTTGGCTCTTGGTTTTCTTTCAAGCAACAAGTCATGCAAGCCACAGCTGTGGTGTTTATAAGCACCCAACCCTAATTCATGCTATGCTATAGAGCCCTAAGGTGACAATGATTTCTGAATTCATTGGTAAATGGAAGACTGGTATGAAGACAAAACCAAAAAAGCTGTGTGTGTGTTTTTCCTGGCTGCCGGAAGAATCCCTCATGGCTGATAATAATATGTCATCTCTAATCTTATTTTCTAAGAGGTATTTTTATTAATCCTCATTTCTATTGTATCCTTCATTCTGTTACAGGATTTGCTTTGTTTCTACAGTAATTTTGAGTGTCTTCATGAGAGACTAAAATGATAGAATACATTGTGTTACCAATGTGGAAAAAGAGGGAAAAATCTCATTCTAAATCATTTAATTGAAGAAAACAGGGAAGAATTCTACCTGACTTTAAGTAAACTTTTCCCCAAATTTCCAAATATACCAGAAAATCCTGGAGCATGAAAGATTATGAAGTCAAGCAAAACAACAATAATTTCTTCTAGCAGATATGAAAGCAGATGAAGGATTCATCCAGCCTTTCCTTTCTCCATAGAATATAACATTTCAGACCGGGTTTTAAAAAAAAAAAAAAAAAAACAAAAAAAAAAACTACAAACTGAAAAATATATACACAAATAAAGGAAACATAAATGAAGTGCGGGCAGCAATTATTTAATGGCATACATATGTAAGGAAGTGTTGTCAGAAGCAGCACTCTTAAGGGAAGAAGGCTCTGTCAGGGAGGCATGTGCCAAACACGCCAATTTAAATTCAGCCAGTCAGCAAACAGGAATACCTGTCAGTTTTCAAGAGGAGATTTTGCTTTCTTGGACAAACAATGCTCTTCTTCTGTTATAAATGACATTACTTAGCTTGACATAACAAGATATTTTAAACAAGGCACTCCAGAGGAAGGAGCATTTCTTTGATTAACTTGAGGAAATTGAAACAAGGTAAGATGGATAAAAAGAGAAAAAAAAAACACTTAGAATAGCTCATTGATATTAAAGAAGATTGACACACACAGGAAACATTGTGGTGAGAAAGTGGCATTTAGCACCATGTGGTAGTCTTAATACCTAGTTTGACCTACTGCAGGGACAAATGTTACCATTTGTGGGAAAGTCTCATTCTTGACAGCACAAAAATAGGAAGGAAGGAAGGAAGGAAGGAAGGAAGGAAGGAAGGAAGGAAAGAAGGAAGGAAGAGAGGGAGGGAAGGAGGAAGGGAGGGATGAGGGAAAGAAGGAAAGAAGGGGAAGAGAGAAAGAAGGAAAGAAAGCTGACTTATTTAATCTATTTTAAAAAAACTTTAAAATTAGCACAAATGTGTGCTATTTTAACTGATCTTACCTACTTTAAGTTTATTCTTTTTAGTACTGATAATATTAACAGTTAACACTTATTAAGCATGTATGAAGTCTCAGACACTGTATTTAATGCTTTTCTATGTATAATTCTCTCAAAATCACTACAGTGTGAACACTGAACTTACCTTCACTCTAGAAGTAAGAAATTTAATGGTTACAGAGGTTGTCAATTGCCAAAATCATACAGCAAGCAACTTGGCCTTGGAAATCTGTTTTTAGACTTCTCACTCTGACTCATCTTACTGGTGAACATGCCTTCAGACTGTTGGGATAATTCTCTTTCTTTATCATTATTACCACATTGCTAATATTCAAAATTTTAATTCCTGAAAACTTCATATTTTATCCTGATATAAGATTTCCCCCAGTGTTTTCTTATATTTCAATAAGGAGTTCTCATTTCCGAGAAAAGAGGGACAGCAATTCACATTTGGGAGACAGCTATAAAGGCCTTCTCTCCCTGGGAGGGAAGCTCATGGTACTTTCACAATCAGTGGACATTATTTATGCTAAATTACAGGGAAATTCCTATGGCATTACAGATTATATTCACATTAAAGTCAAACGAGCTCATAGTGATTAATGTCACTACATTGAACACCAAAGAAATTAATAGTGATTATCTAGTCATTGTAAAGGGTGGCTGATAATTATACTATTACACAAAAAGGTACACTTTTAGCAATCATCACTATGCGTTCTTTCAGTACCATTACAAGGCTGATCACAATGAGTCCATTTGGAAATCTCATAGCCAGAACAGAAGTTTGCCAAGACCCTGTGGTCTCAGGTTTGACTAAAGAGCAATTCTACCAAGATTTTGAAATTCTATTTAAACGTATGTAACAGAGTTTTCTTTCCAGAAACTATTATCTTAATAAAGTATGATAAAAAATGATAGACTTTGTGGGCACCTGGGTAGCTCAGTCGGTTAAGCCTCCAACTCTTGATTTTGGCTCAGGTCATGATCTCACGGTTCTTGGGTTGGAGCCCCACATTGGTCTTTGCACGGACAGTGTGAAGTCTCCTTGGAATTCTCTCTCTACTCTTCTCTGTGCCCCTCCACCACTACTTGTTCTCTCTCTCTCTCCCCCTCTCAAAATAAATAAATAAACATTAAAAAGAAAATCTTAAAATGATAGATTTTGGCTTTTTTTAGTGTAAGACTTTGATATAGCTGCAAGATAACATTCACAAATCAAGACTTAAGAGCTGGGTGTCTGGGTAGCTTATTCGGTTATGTCAGGTCATGACCTTATTATGGTTTGTGAGTTCGAGCCCTGCTACTGCAGATACTTGGGATTCTCTCCCGTCTCCTCTCTCCCCCTGCCTTCCCCACTTGCGCTCGCTTTTAAAATAAATAAATACACTTTCTAAAAATTTTTTGGTCCAACATATTCAATATATTGGAAACTCCAATATACTCAAATATTTCATTATTAATTGTTATATACATTTATTCATGGTTCTACATCACACATTTTAGAAAACAGAATCTGCTTTAAGAATGTGAATAAATGTGACAAAAGATAAGCAGGAATGTAACTTGTGTAATGAGGGGAACTCCTTTAAGGGAATCAACGGGACTGGGTTTGTGATGTTAGGAAGAAGTTCTCTTTTGTTTTGACCTTGACCTTGACCAAGATAATGGTTGAATATTTAATTTACTTCTCTGCTGCTGTGACCCTTTTGATGGACTAAGATAATGATATTTATCCAGAAACAAAAATGTCACTGAAGTAAGCAGTTTGCTACCATTCCCTCCGAAATAACGATTTATTAGTCTGTATAGATATCACCTTTTTTTAAATTAGGTAAATTCTTTTTTATTGTGGTAAAAGACATGTAATAGGAAACCTAGTCTATTAAGAAAATTTAAGTATTTAAAACAGTCTTTATTATATCTGTATGCATATTGTTATACAGCAGATAACCAGAACTGAATTAGGTCAATTCTAATTTCACACAAATTTTATATGTTCTAGGTTGCATAATTTGGACTTTTTCAAGTGTTATAACAATTCTTATGTTAGTAAGAAGTTTTTAATTAATTTAGCTACCTATGAATCACAAATGCCAAGAAATGAAGAAATGAAGCATGGGTGTCATTTAAAAGATAACGTCCTCAGGTTTACAGGATTTAACATCTATCACCAAGTTCATTTCCATGAGTCCTCATTACAAGTGAAATGCAGCTCTTCCATTTTGATTTCCTCAAACCATTATTGACAAAAGAAACTATTCAGTGGCACCAAACAGACTTTTATTTGCTGAGTAACCTGACTCTTCAGGCCCAATATTATTTCTGAATGTGACATGATCTTCACTTCCTTAGTTTGAAAACTTCTGATGTCTTTTTAAGTGAAGAATATTCCTAGGAGACTTCTGTACTTGACTCAAATGCTCAATTTCCTCTCATTTTAAATAATAAATTTGTTGTCTTATAAGCAGAAGGGAAAAGGTTAATAGTTGTATTACTCATTTCCCTGAAAATTTCTTTTGATTAGGAAAAAGTAATTAAATATCTCAAAGGAAAGTCAAATTTTATTTATTCACGTACTGTAACATCTGCTACAGAACACAGAGTTAACCTGATGATTTTTTTAAGAGTTGACTAGGATGGGGGTAGAGCTTTAAAAAAAATGTGAAGAAATTTTTATGACCACAAAGGTACAAGTCAACTCTTCTTTAAAGTTTCTAATTGAGGGAACTGAAGACAGCTAATTAGTGCTACATTGTCCTTGTTTTAAATTATTCCACTCTCCGAAATACATAATGACATACACAAAATGAAGTCTGGCAGAATTCTGATTGAATAATAGGCTGTAGGCTGCCCAAGTCTAAAAATGGATTCTATCTCTTTCTGCAGGATTTTTGGGAAGATACTTTCTCTGACTCAGTTTCCTCACCCCTAAAAATGGGCAGAGGATATAATAGTTATTCCTTTCTAAGGGTTTTGTTTTGTTTTGTTTTTATGTGCTGAAATAGAGAGTTCTTGCAACAATTCCCGGCACATACCACTTGGAAAACAATGTTCACTTTATTACTGAATGGTTATCTAAACAAAAGTCCACAAACTAGCCTTTTAACTAAGTCTGGCTTACAACTTTTTATTTTATTTTTTTTTAAGTAGGCTTCACACCCAGCATGGGGCTTGAACTCAGGACTCCAATATCAAGATCTGAGCTGAGGTCAACAGTCAAATGCTTAACTTAGACACCCAGACATCCCACAGCTTTTGTTTTTAAATAAATTTTTATTGAAATACAGCCACACCCATTTTACTGTAAAGAATCAGATTTATAATCCTTCTCAGGCTCCACTATCCAACTATAGGTCCAGTTTTATCTAAGCATTTCCTTGCATCCAATCAAGGGTGTAGCATCCCTGGGAAAATTGGCATTTCTCGAATAAGGCATATTTTCCCTTTAGCTATCAAATCTTCTCATGAGGTTCTTTCTGCTCTGAATGTTTTTCTATTTTCCCTATCTGTAACATATGCAGGATGTAGAAGAATCAGGATTAAAATTCACATATATGAGTCTTTAGCCCTAGCTTTGTTTCCACTATAGCATGTTGCCCATCTTCTATACTGAGCAATGGATTTCATTTAGTTAGCGCTCTCTCTCTCTCTCTCTCTCTCTCACACACACACACACACACACAGGTGTTTATATGTGTGTGTGTGATAGGTAAATTTTACATACCTACATATATTATATATATATATATATATTCTGGAGATATATAAATATATTTGCAGTAGAAATATATATCATATATTGCAAATATAAACTGTATATATACCACATATTACTTATGAACATTTATCATTAGAAAACTTTAATATGTGTCACCTATTATGTCAGCATTTTTCTAGACATCAGAAATACAGCACTGGCAATTTTAGATGGCGATCAGTGGCAAAAATACAAGGTTAAGTCACAATGAAATGGTAACATCAGATGAAAATCCAGCAGAGGGAAGCCACGGAGTCCAGGCTTTTTTTTCAGCCAGGGAACCAGTCAGAAGCAAGAGCAGTTAGGGAGGTCCTGATGGGAAAATATGGCTAGAGTTTTATAAGCAGGAAGACCAGTAAGTTTGAAGCTTAGAGAGTGTGGAAAGAAACGGAGACAAAATTATGAGGGGCCATAATGGCCATTTGAAGAATTTGGGGCATTATTCTGAGTAAGAAGGAGAGTCCCGGGAGGGTCTTGAACTTAACCATAGTTGCTTTTGTATGTATGTCATTAACTTGCTTCTTTTGCCCTTACCATGTCACATTTTCAGATATGCTTCATCATTCTTTCTACCTGATCTCCAGTAGGTGTGACATAACACATTTGCTTTTGGTGATCTGTTACTCATTACTCTGCCAAGAATCTAATCTGCTACCAGAGCTCACATGCCTAGGAGATACTTTGCTTATTTGTCTTCACAAAGTGACTGTTGTTTTTAGGTTATCACTATTCAACTCTACATTTTAATTTTTATATTTGATGTTCATTTTATTTGTAATCATGGAAAGTTGTAAATAGTTGGGCAAATATTATTTGTTCCAATCTGACTGACTGGTAAGCATTTTTGTGTGTGTGAAAGTCTAGAGGAAATAATATTTGAATATTAATTCTAGTAGGCACTTTGGATTTGGAAATCTCTATGAATACCATAGACATCTTCTCATTGAGAAAGCATATTACACTCGTTAAATTACATTTTAAATTCTGATGAATGAGACAAAACAATTCAGTATTCCATTTTCCCTATGCAACCATACTTTTAAATGTAGTTATTTGACATAAACATTTTATATGATGATAAGATAGACTTTTTGTTAAAATGTTTTTGGTTTTCCTTTATGCTATTTTTCTGTTATTTTCCTAATGATTTTTTTCAATCACATTTGGTTCAAAAATTTAGAATCTTATGCCCTCTGATATGCCCTATATTAAAGAATTTTCCATTATATTATGAATAAATTATGCTTATATATTTCTGCTTAAAATCTCATGAAACAACATATTCTAACATTGCTTTAGTCATCATTTTTGGTCTGATTTGTTGATCAGAATGAAAACAAAAAAATATTATTTAAAATCAGTGGTGAAAATGTATTCTATCTAGACACATGGCATATTGAATATTATTAGAAATATCTTGTGTTTTTTTATATATTTTCATTTTGTTTTGCTCAATGTGGATATAATAAATTGAACATAGCTACTTTAACCATTCAAATAAATTTAAAGAAACACTTCAAAATATTATTATTAAAAAAAGCATATCTAGTGGAATTGGAGATTAATCAGGACCAAACAAAATAAAGTTTTCATTTTGTATGATCATTAAATTAGAAGCAATAATAACACTGACCACATTGAGCTGCTGTGAGAAGTAAAGTTAATTCATCATATAAAATGCTATCATTTTGTAAGTCAAACAGTAGATTCTCAGTGCTATTAGCTCTGGAGATGATGATGGTGATGATGATGATGATGATAAGCATAACAAAGGAAGATGAAAATTCTTCCAAGTAGAAACAGAGTTTTCTGTTAAGGCTATTGTTTTAGCTTTTTGCCAACTTTTCTATGAATTTACAATTCCTTAATCTATGTTCTCAGGGTGATTCTCATAATTTTGTACGGAGCTGCCAAAAATTAGTTATTGTTCTGTTAATCATTGCTAATAAGAACGGAGAATTTTTCTAGTTGTCCCATGAAAATTATACTAATTAGAAATGTCTCAATTTGTGCATCTCTTTGGAGATTAATTTATTCATCATAATCAGTTAATCACTTTTCTTTACATAATTAGATAGCTTCTGGTGGAAAGGAAGACCCTTTAGTTTTCTTAGAATGAAGAAGACTATTTTTGCTGACACTAGTAAAACTTGGAAGTCAGCTCAAGACCTTCTTAGCATGTAGCATCCATAATTGCATACTGATTAGTGCCGGTAACACTGTTGCTCCAGATAACAGGCTTCAGGAAATATTTAGGAAATTGACTATGAAAAAGTATAATAGCCTTATTGATGGGCAGTATTTTTTAATTTTATAAATTATTCAGCAACCGATATTAGAAGAGATTCACTTTGTAAGTAGGATCAGTCTCCGCTACTTTCCTTGCGCAGTTTAACAAGCCAGATACTTCCAAATTATCTCTGACTGAAACACCACTACTATTGTATTATTCTGCATCTCCAATAGAGAAGGAAGGGGAGAAGAGAGTCATACATTTTAAAGGTAAAATAAATTCAGTTACTTGGGCAATACAGAGTCAAAAAATAAGTGTAAGCAAGAAGAATGCAATACATATAGCAAACAAGTATTATTTTAGTAATATAGCCAATATGTGTGTGTGTGGGGGGGTTATTCATTCAATCACATATATCTTTTTACAAATTCACTAACATAAAAAAAAATCCTCTTCCAGTACCTCATTAAAAAAAAAACAAAACAGCAACACATTTAAAGATGCATTTTGGGAAAAAAGCAAATTCAACTCAGAAATGTGTATGAAAGGCAGAAAGTAATATACAAAGATATCGGTAAAAACTTGGGTATGTTCAAATATGCATCTATAAAATAAAACATTTGATAACTTTGGCTAATGTAGGATGTCAAAGTGATGTTCTACTAAACTACTGGAAGATGATAACATCTTAGTTTGGCAAGGAGGAAATGCCCCATAAATTTCTCAACATTAATTGCTCATTTTATGATGTATGAGGAGCGCAGATTTTAAGACAATAGCTGAATTAATTTCAAACATATTGCCACTCATATCTGTATTCAATCCTGATATTTTCCCATGAATTCCAATAAAAGCAATATTAATAAAATATCATTAGTCAAAAACAACATTCCAGGTATTTGAGTTCTCTAGTAAAATTTGTACTTAAACACAAAAATAAATTGTTGTTGTTTTTAGAGGGAGAGAGCCTGAGCAAGAGAGAGGGGCAGAGGCGGGGCAGGAGACAGAGAGAGAGAGAATCTACAGCAGGCTCCATGCTGAGCATGGAGCTCAAAGTGGGGCTCAACCCCACAAGCCTGGGATCTTGTCCCAACCCAAAATCAAGAGTCAAATACTCAAACTGAGCCACCCAGGTGCCCCTAAAAATAAGTTTTTTTAAAGAGTTTCAGAGTTTTAAAATGAAGTTTTAACAATCACTACTTCTTTTTAAAGACTTATTCCTATATAAATTTTGAAAAATTTGCAGAGATAGTATGTGAATATCTCTTCATCCATATTAACCTAATTTCATTTGTTATTCCTGTTTCTTGAGAAAACTTTTGATTTTTAAATATATTGCTTTATATTCTGGAAAATAAATTATTGAAAATATATTTAGTAATTGTAATTTTATAAGAAACATTATTATTCTCCTTTAAGTCAGAGAAGCAGGCATATAAACTGGAATATACTATTTTTAGATTCCACAACTGATCATCAAATTTATAGGTAATCATTTATCACACAGGCATCTTATAATAAATAAGCAGCACATGAGAAAATCACACATAAAACTAATTCCAACAATGCTTAAAAAGACACATATATTAATATCTTTTACTTTTTTAAAGGTTATTTATTTATTTTGAATGAGAGAGAACATGCAGACGCATGTGAGCAGGAGAGGGGTAGAGAGAGATGGGGACAGAATCACAAGCAGGCTCTGCACTGTTGCTGCGGGGCTCGACCTTACAAACCATGACATCATGACCTGAGCTGGAATCAAGAATTGGATGCTTAACACACTGAGCCATCCAGGCTCCCCGAATATACTATATATTGATTATATATATTGATTTGCATAATGCAAACTTAAACAAGAGTAATTCAAATAATGAGGTAGTGACTCCAAATTTTATCATAGAAGAAATTACAGATCAACTGTGATGTGTAAAAGTTTCACAGAGTATTTAATAAAGGATTTTTGATGTGTAAGTTTACATTTGGCAGAATCTCAACAAGGTTACTAGTCAGATTTGAAACAATCCATTGAAAATATTTGGTATTTCAAAAAAGTTGCCATTCAGTGAATGGGCAAGGTTATAGTAATGAAAGCAGTGGATAAAGTTAACACTGTCTAAATTAGGGGTATAAAAAACTTGTATTTCTATCGGTATGAATCCCTGTGTTTTCTGGTCATTGTCACCACAGATTCCTGAATAAACTAGAACTAGAAAATTATGTGCAGAGACAAGGAAACTCTACATCGATTCATATGCTGACACATCTGTCCTCATGTTTACTTTATTCATTAAATATTGATCACCTGCTTTATGGTGGAGGGTATGATGCAAGAGTAAGCCAACGTCAGCCATGTGGGAATTCAGTCTTATGGCAAGAAGACAGGCAAGCACAGTTTGGTGGAACAGCATTGTATATATGTTTTATAAGATTATGGCTATGATAGGAGCCAAGGATGGGCTGTGGCTAACTGGGCATTGAGAAGTCTGAAAAACCTGGATAGAAAGGTATAATTTTAACTAGATCACAGAGGGTAGAGAGGAGTTTGTGAGTTGAAGAAGGTGCTAGAAATATTCAATTATAGGATAAATCATGCCCCCCCCCCACACACACACAGACACAGGGCCAGAGAATGTGGTTAAGGAAAGAATATGGGAGAGGAATAAAAGGTGAGTTGCAAAAAAAATTATGCAGATACTTGAATGTAATGTTGGCCTGAGTTCTATAATGTTTATCTAATGAATTTTTTATGCAGGGATTTTCATGATCAAAATTGCTTTGGAAAAATCACTTTGGCAGCACTGAGAAAGATGGATTAGAAAGAGAACAAATACAGGACCTTATCTCCTCTACAATTTCTATCTCAGTGAAAAATATAATTTTGCATGTATTTGCTCAAACAGGATACCTGATAGATGTTTTGGCTCTTACTCTCTTTCAATACATCACCAAATACTGTCTCATCTTTGCCCTCCTGTCCAAATCTCTGGACCTTCACTAAATAGAAGAAAATTATTTCCCCTTGTGATACACTAATGACCACAAAGTGAATCTGAAATCCTTATTCTTGCCTTTGTCTTTCCTTGGATTCCATTTTCCCACACAACCACAGAAATGCTGCTAAATCACAAATCACTTCTGGAGAAAATCCTCTACTATTTCCCTATTACACTTAGAACAAAGTCCAAAATCCTTGCTGTTTCATACATGGGCCTTAATAATCTTTTGCCTACAGGAAACTAACAATAGAACTCCCCTATGACCCAGCAATAGCACTTCTAGGAATTTACCCAAGGGATACAGGAGTGTTGATGCATAGGAGCACATGTACCCCAATGTTCATAGCAGCACTCTCAACAATAGCCCAAACATGGAAAGAGCCTAAGTGTCCATCAACGGACGAATGGATCAAGAAGATGTGGTTTATCTATATGATGCAATACTACATGGCAATGAGAAAGAATGAAATCTGGCCATGTGTAGCAACAAGGATGGACCTTGAGGGTGTTATGCTGAGCGAAATAAGTCAGGCAGAGAAGGACAAATATATGTTTGCACACATAGGAGGATTAGGAGGAACTTAACGGAGGACCATGGGGGAGAAGATGGGGAGAAATAGTGAGGGAAAGGGAGAGAGGCAAACCATGAGAGACTCTTGAATGCTGAGAACAAACTGAGGACTCATGGGTTGGGAGGGAGGGAGGAGATGGGCATGGAGGAGAGCACTTGAGGGTTGAGCACTGGGTGTTATATGGAAACCAACTTGACAATAAACTATTTGTAAAATAATAATAATAATCTTTTGCCTACAGAAATTACCTACCTTAGATTTTTATCTGTCTTCACTCCCTTCACTCCTTTTGATCTCCTGTGTGTCCTGATAAATACCACAGAAATGATCACATTGTGTTCAATATTTTGTTTTTACTTACCAATTAAACCATCAAATGTAACAACAAAATTTCTGAATGAAGAAATGGATCCATAGAATTGTATCCTACCACCTACCAAAATATGTGGAACATAGTGGTAAATATCAGCAAGTATTTCTTGAATTCATGAGGGCTGCAGAAAAGGAAAAAAAAATGATGACCTGAACTAAACCCATAATACTGGAAAAATGAATTAGAAAGAATATTCACAAACATTTGTGGCTCAAGACTTGGTGATTAAGATAATTTCATTATTTCCAACTTATTCAAATTGAGTGAATCCTATTTCTGCTAGATAACATAGTTTTCTTTAAAAGCACTGTTTTAGGGTGAGCTCCAGGCAAATCAAACCAAGGGGGTAATAGGGCCATGAGGACAGTGTGTAAAGATGTGACCAGAGGAACATGCACCTTGGTGATACATCTGTGATTACTGTATTGAGGGCTTAGACTTCAGCATGTGAGGCGCTCCTGTAAATGCAGGAGAGGCAAAACTGAGAAAGAAGACACATATAAATAAGCATGTTTGGTAACAGGAAGAGAAACAGGAAGCAGTGGTGGTAATGAATGAAACGGGAAGGGTCAAGTGACTCGCCTAGGTTTTTGAATGCTCTGTCATCTTCCGTATGGCCCATACTTTGGCAATTAGATATTTTACAGGGAATGGAACATAAACAGCTCAAAAATGAATCAGTTCTTAGATGCCATTTTTCAAAACACACTTCAACTGAAAACAAATAGTGATGATGCTTGTAACAGGTAACATTTACTCTATGCTAAGCATTGTGCTTTATATGTATTTTATGTATTTATTTGGTCTTCACAGTAACTCTTTGAAATTATTTTTGTTTTAAAGATCAGGAAATTAAATCATATGTTTCTCCTGTTTGATTAAGGGTTGCTTCTGTAAAAGGAAATCAGTCCCCCCTGACACCAAGGCCTCTACTTTTTTTACATGAGATTTTAACCTTTTACATAATTTCTGTACTCAGTGTGGGGCTTGAATGAGCTCACAACCTGGAGATGAAAAATCACAGGTTCTACCATCTGAAACAGCCAGTTGCCCCTCAAGCTCATACTTTTAACCATCAGTGTACATTGTTTCCCATAAGCAATAGGAGAAAAAATAGATATAATAAATAAATACATAAATAAATAAATAAATAGCTGAGAATAAAAATTATAAATTTAAGTCTAAAGTCATAATCAAGGAAGAAGCAAGGAGACTATGAATGATAGCAAGGCAGAGATGTCATTTCAGACTATGTTTATCCTGGTTTAGCCTGCTAAGAATGGGCTTCTATTTCTTGTCAATCTGAGTCATGTCTGCCAAAACACATTTTCTGAGAGAAGCCAAGAGAAATATTAACCAGAAGCTAAAGATAGGCATCACTAACAACAGATGCCACCTATGAAAGATGCACATGGACAAAAGAATGCTTGTTGAAAATCCTCTCCATCATGTACACTGATTTTATGCAAGTAACTCCCTCTTCTGATGGATTCTCTTACTCAGAAAAAAACAATAGCTCAAAATTTAAATACTAAGAAAAAGGACTTTTCACTGGGCCTCAAGGAATTTATGGTACGATTGAATAAAAAGTTCAGGGTATGACTCATTAAAATTTAGTTTTGTTTCACTTGTAATTGGTTTCCTCAACATACATTCCCTCTTCTTCTGGCAACTGATTGTGGTTGGAGGAGGAGGAAGAGGTAACATGTTCAGCAATTCAGTTCATGGTGTGGTGGAGTGACCACTCTGGAAAAGTCCCAGGATAGGAAAATGTGACCTGGGGTGTGTAAGTCAGCAAATCACATTGCAGTGGCCTAAAACAAACCCCAAGTTTTGTCAGAAAAACTGGGGAGAATTCCATCACTCTCTGCTACAAGTGAATCTATACGTATATGGTCCCTCGAGCTGCTGGCAGCCATCATGGCGTCCAGGGGAAGCAAAGGAAGCAGAGTCAACAGAAGGAAAAAATCCAGCTTATTGTCTCTCACTGCACTGAAGCCTCACCTCTGAAAGACTATCAAGCTACCCCAGTCAATAAATTATTTTCCTTTGCTTTTATGTCAGTTTAAATGAGACTTCCTGTAAGTTACACTACAAAGAGTTTCAAGAAAAGTTGTTTTCAATTAAGTGTTTAACTTGCTTTTCAGACCCCTTTACCAGTGAACCATGTCCTAAGGATTTACTATCTGTTCATTCTTTCATTCATCCGTTTGTTTGCTAATTCATATATGTTTTCTACCTAATATTATCATGACCTTGTTCTAAGCACTGTAGAGGTTTCAATGATGTCTGGGCCACCAATAACGGGCAGTATGTGATCTAGTAGAATGAGGTAAGCATGTATATTTCCTCGCTCAATAAATATAATTAGGTTCAGACAGAAAAATCATTGACGGTAGATGGGATAAAGAAAAAGGATAAGCTGACATCAATATAGATATTAAAGGATCCATTATGCTTTCAATGTATAAAGTTGTGAGGAAAGGAATTTCGGGCAGAGAAAGCATTAGGAAAAAAGTCATGTGGCAGGAATAATGGAATCTGTTAAGGAAAAACAAATATTTAATTTTGGCTGCCCACTTTGGCTGGAATTTTATGCCAATTTAAGAAGTCTGTATTGTAGTATTTCAAGAAAAAGGCAAAAGGTTTATTTTTTCCCTGTCTGGCAGCTGCCCATGAATAAGACTTCAAGTGATACACACACACACACACACACACACACACACACACACACACACACACACGGATCTACTGCTTCAAAGTAGATTGGCTTGGAAACCATTCTGCAATGTGGGCAGATTATCATTCCTTCATCCCACAAACAGCGAATTTTGAAAGTGAGAACCTGACTTTGAGCTTTCACAACAGTCTTGACTGACTTCTCTGCCAAATAAGTCTGCTTTACACCCAGAAAGCTCTCATTTCACTCAGTTTATAAGGCACGGCATGAAATAACCACTGCATAATCATTATGGCCACTAGCAGCATTGGGCGGTTTGAAAGCTGTTTGAAGTTAACCCGACAGGAAACAACCTAGTATGTGACTTTGCAAAAGTACTCAATTTGGACAATAGTATTGATATCTTTTTACTTTTCAGTCACACAGAAAATGTTACATGCCTTGTATCCAGGACACTTGTATCCAGGACACTAAACAAAGTGATGAGTTCTGTGTAGTAGAGGCATAAAGGGGTATGTTCAGGGGGTCAGCAAGCCTTGTGATTAGCAACGTTTATTGTCTAAAAATCACAGAGGCGTTGACTGTGTAAGAAGGAATCCTAAATGTCACTTGTGACTTCTGCCTGAACACATTTCGTAACTGCTGTCCAATGTAATTGTTACAGGTGTGGCTATTTAAAGTTACATTTATATTACTAAAAATAAAAACAATTCAGCTCCTTAGTCACAATACTCACATTCCAAATGCTTTATAATTATGTGTTGCTAGTGATTCAGTATCAGAAGCACAGATACAGAATGTTTATCTCTTTGGCAGAAAATACTGTTTGATAGTGATGTTCTGCCACATCCCAACAAATGCTTTGACCAAGCACTCTGTAATATGGAAGTCACCGCATACCGACAGCCTCCTCCAACTCTCTGTCTCCTTATTCAGAAAGAAAATCTGTCTCCTTCATGCTTATTACCTTCCACTCCTATTTTGGTTCTTTAGGGACATATAAACCAAAGCCATCTTTCATTTATCAGTATTTCATGAGACCAAATTTAAAGTCCTTTGCAACATCCTTAGATATTGAATATCTTATATTTCCACTAATACAAGCTTCTTTACACACCAAACACAAAGAAAGAAAGCATAAATAAGCAATTCTTGGCAATTTCAGGATGAAAATCTAATAGAAACCTAGTAATAATTATCATTATTTTAGACCAGTAAATTGCACATAGTGGACAACAAGTGCCTTTGAACATGTGTGTTTTAAAAATGATAGGTTATAACTATAAAAATAATAGACTGCATTAAATTGAAATATGATTATAGTTGTTTGTCGAACAAATTTAAAACAATGATAAGCCAGCACATATTTTGTTGTAAGTGCCTAGCATAATGACCAATATATAATGGACACTCAACAAATGTTGAATGAATTGAATTAACATGGTAATAAAGTAATATAAATGGTTGACTGATTATCATTTTGCCTGCATTTAGCATGCCTGGCAATCAAGACCTTAGAGCTCAAATACAAATTCATATTCCAATTGCAGTTTGAGGTGCTCAGCAAGTTCAAGCCATAAAAAAGTTCTAGAGGTGTGTTAAAGGATGAACATATAGGTAGTGCCTTCAACAACCAAATTCAAAAAACAATGTTCTGAGTTATGTATACCACTTCTATAAGCCACTATACCCACCACAGTTCTTGCTAAACATTTTCACTGTGTTTAGAAATGACTCTTGAAAATGCCTATTCATTTCATATGAGGAATCTTAGACTCAGATTTATTTTTAGATTTTTATTTTTATTTTATGTTATTTTATGTATTTTTTTTTTTGAGAGACAGAAAGAGAAAAAGAATGTGTGCATGCTCACAAGTGGGGAAAGGGTAGATGGAGAGAGAGAATCTCAAGCAGAATCCCAGCCCACTGCAGAGCCTGATGCAGGGCTTGATCTCATGACTGTGATTTCAGGAGCTGAGCCAAAATCAAAAGTGGGTCATTTAATGACAAAGCCAACCAGGTGCCCCTATTTTTAGATTTTTAAAAACAAAAATTTCTACCGTGTCTTTCTAGACAAGTAACAGTTATCTGGAGACTATTTTATGTGCTGTGAAAAAATAAAGCAATGATAAATTTTATATTATCATATTAAGTAAATTTTTATTTAATTGTTTGGATTTTGACTCATTTATCTAGTTTTTTTTTTCCAGAAAGTAAATGACTAATGGAAAAAAATTGTATAATTTACAGGCCAATTATGAACAGAATATATGTTATACAACTTAGCTAATTAATGGAATATTTATAGCTATTCTGCTTTGTAGTTTTTCTGCAGCCCATGTGGAACAGTTGTATTTGTTCTGTTTAATGTTTACATTGGCTCTGGTGGATTGCAGCATTGCTTTCGGTGTCCTCACTATGGTAAAGCAGGCTGGCTCCGGTGCACTGGTATTTCGAAGCAAATCTACCAATTTTACTACAACTAGCATAATATACTCTTTCAAATTACTCTTTCTAAATGGAATGCCCTACTATCATGAGGATAAGAGTACTCGGGATAGTTTTGTGAGTTTAAATGTACACAAAGGAGTATTAGCTTTGTGTAGATAAAAGACATGTGATAACTGTGTGGAAAAAACACTTATTATGAAAGCTATTTTGAGCCATTGTTTCTTAAAGAATGGTCCTCAGAAACAAAAGTGTATTGCAAATGTCATGAATAAATTCTGTGAATACATTTGTATTACAGACTACAACGATTCTTCATTTTTCAACAACTGTTGGCAGATTTGACTAAAAATGTTAATAAGTCCTGAGATCTTCCTTTGCATAAATCTGTATCAATTGGTTTCTACAACATCAAGTTTAGGGGCACCTGGGTGGCTCAGTTGGTTAAATGTCCAACTTGAGCTCAGGTCATGATCTCCTGGTTTGTGGGGTCAAGCCCCGCATCAGGCTCTGTGCTGACAGCTTAGAGCATGGAGCCTATTTCATATTCTTTGTCTCCTTCTCTCTCTGTCCCTCCCCAACTCATGCTCTGTGTCTCTGTCTCAAAAAGTAAATAAACTATAAAATAATTTGTAAAAGAATTTTAATTTGACCCTTTAAAATATAAGATTTTTCTTTGTTTTTAGATTAAATTTGATCTCAAACAAATTTACTCCACAGAGCACTTAAGTTTCTTGATGATAAGACAATGATATAAACTTTAGGCCATCAAAATGTCAGATATCCAATAAGCACTTTCTGAATTGGTATGACTTAAATTTTAGAAAACATGATTTTATGTTTATATATTTTGTAATGCAAGAAGATGTCACACAGGTATTTGTGTTAAAAGTATGTATATATGTGTATATGTTTATATACACATATATATGTTTTAAGTTATATTAAAATACACATATATGTATATATAGATTATTGAAAACATTTCAGAACACTTATATTTTTGATAATCAATCCATCATGAGTTAATGAGAAGATTGGTAGTTAAGGTAATTCTATGAACACTCATTCTCAACTTATGTTGTCTGACATCTAAAGAAAGTCAACTTCCAGGGTCATCTCTATACTAAACAATATACTTTAGTTATTATTGCTTCAATATGTTAACAGCCTTGAATTTTCTAGAACATGAACTGGTTATTAAGATAAAACAGTTTAAAACACAGCACGATTTCTTATTTGACTACCTCCTCAAAACTACTGTTTCATAATTATCATGCTTAACTTAGAATGATTTTAGTCAAACCATAGTTCTCTGGTGAAGACAGAACTTTTTCAGTAAAAAGTAGTGACGAGTTGAAATTGGAAGCAAATGTTGTACAAATATTCTCTACATTAAAATGAGTGTTGCCACTTCTGGTCTGTACACGGCTGTTTTAAGTGTAGACTACATTGGCCCGGCATACCATATATTCTAAAAATGGTGTATTTTCCTTATGCATAATAGGGAGCTATTAAAGGTAAGGGAGTGATATGCTTCCAATTTGTAATTTAGACTATTAAGCTGTACTGTTGGTGAGCATGGGTGGAGAGAAGAGGAAATACAAGATAATATTTAATTAGGTGAAAAGCTATGGAGTCAAAAAAGAAAGGTGTTATCACTTCTTGGCCTTTTGGCTAAGATCAAGTGTAAAAAAGAAAGGTGTTAGAAACCCTCAAAAGATAGAGTAGACAAAACAGGGTATTTTGTTTTATTATATTGGGTCACAGATGCTACTTATGAGGTTGTATGCTATAGAAGTAAGAGGTAAAGAAAAGTATATTTCAGTCTTTACCAGGTAGTTAATGAGTCCTACAAAAGGCTTTTCAAAAAGACTTACATTTTCTCTGATATAATTTTACTCTCTTTCCTTAAATTTCCTGAACCTGAGTGAGACCATATGTAAAGCACTAAGCTATAACTGAGGAAAGGTATGCCCAAGATGAAGAAATAATGGTGCCATTTGGAGAAAAGAATTTCATAATTTTCTACATCAACACTAAAAGAATCTTTTATGCCTTACATCTTGCATCATTCCTAGGTTTATTAAGAGATTGTTCTCTCAGGATCATATGTTGTATAATGAAGGAAGCAGAACTGGACAGAGGAGGAGTGGAGCTATAATTTATTGGCAACAAAGTAGAAAACGTCAGAGTAATCCACCATCAAGGTAAAGGGGCCACAGCTTTTAACCCCCATGTGACAAGTCATTGGATGTATGCCTCTTTCAGGGATGGATATGTCTTTGGCAAGGCATTTTGAGCTAATTCCCAGGGAGGGACACAGCTGACAGAAGTCAGCCACCACCTTCCTGATAGGAGTGCTTCCGTCCTGAAAGTAGGATCTGAGCAGAATATCATAGCATCCACTACACAATCAAAGACAAAAAGTAATTTTAGAATTTTCAAACTACTGTCAAACACACACACACATAGGACAAAATCAACAATGACAAGAAACCAAACCAGAAAGACAGTTAGCTTTATGGGAATTGCTTTCTCTTTTATTTATGTTTATATTGCATTTTTGAAAGAGGAAAATAAAGATAAAGGTCATGATAGCTGCATTAGTATGGATTGATCTGGCTCAGTGAACTGAATCCCCTAAATGAGAATTTCTAGAGTAGTTAAAATAGAAAGAACTTTTTAACAGGGACTTTGATTGATGACCATAACCTATACCAGCTTTTGCCTTAGTGATATGGTGAAGAGGAAATGCTACAGCTTGTTTGAAATGAAGAATCATGTTTTTGAAGGACATTTTCTTCTGTTCATTGGACAATGTAGTGACTTTAGAGTTGTAGCATTTCCGGTTCTTTGTGTCTCGAATTTATTTCTGCTTACTACTGTGAGCTAAAATTTGCAGTTGAGGAAAGTCTCAACTAAATCACATTTTTCCCCTGAAATTATACATTCAAAATCAAATAAGACTATTCACCTGTTTTATTTTATTAGAAAAACAAAGTAATGATTTTTGAGTAGATCTTTTCCTTGCCACTCTTTATTAAAAATATATTAGATGTCTACAGGTTACTCTATTAGTGCTTTAAATATTTCCTAAGGCCTTTTAATCTCTCATAGTTAAGAAAAAATAAATATTGAAAAAAATATAAAAATAGTACAAATAAACTGATGCAAAGGCTTTGTAATTTCTCTAAGAATTTTAGAAACTTGAGGCAATTTAATCATAAAGGGTCAGCAAGTTAATGGTTAAATTTTTTTAAAAAATGTGGGTATGAGAGAGTGGATGATAGAAGTATCTTGATGCTGAACACATCCTTCATCACTATGTAACTAGGGACAGCCATATGATTTTTTTATCCTTTGTAAAATGAACTAAGGAAAAAACTAGAAAACAATAGTTCTGATTCATACCTGGGAAAAGATCTGTGTCTAAGAGAGTGGCACAATTGAGCCATGGAGAAATGCTTTTGGATCACAAAGAACTACATAATGTTGGAGCTGGAAGGAACTGTAATACTGAAGTCCCCTCACTTAACAAATAGGGATGCTGTGACCAAAAGAGTGAAGTTTCTCCATCAAGGTGACACATAGAGGTGTTCATGCTCTCATCTCTACCCTACCATATATCTATCAGGACAAGGATGTAATCTCAGCTTCTTACACAAACCTTTTGTTGACCCTCTCCCTGAACCCTATGATATATTATAAATTTTTCAAATTCTGAATAGTAATTATTCACTTACAGAGCTGCTTCCCCAACTATGCCTCAATTATTTTATAAATCAGGCTATCTCTTATTGATTTTACTAATATACCTCTTGTGTATTCTGGACTTTAATCTAGTTCAGTGATTATCATTGTCATTATTTTAAAGATGAGATAAAGTTAACTGAGTTATAGAGGTTAATTATCTTGTTCAAGGCCACTTAATTTTTCTGAGATAGATTCTATTTTCAAATCCAAGGTGTTCTGATCCCAAGTTCATTTCTTTATTTTAAATGCCTGAAGGAGTTTCTAGTACCAAATAGGAACTCAATGAAAGTATGCCGAATGACTGAATAAGGGAACAGTGAGTTAGTTAGGGGTAGAGTGGCTGCTAGAATCAGCATCTCCTCTTTATAATCTTGAATCATATGTTCTTTCTACTAATCATCACTGCTCTGCCCCATTCGACTAATCTTTTTAAAATTGACCTTTTTAAAAAACATTCAGTTTGAGTAACAACTCCCAGAAATCATTACTTTAAGTGAGGCAAAATGTCTTAACCTCTTTATTTAAATGAGAAATACAGCAGATACAGCAAAGTCATGGACTGGACTCACCCCACTACCCCCCAAGCATGTGGGACAAGAAAGAAATGTCATTAATCCTCTTATGGATTAAGAAGAAAACAAGATTTTATTGTTTCGAAAATGGATGTCTTTTTGGATATTACCAGGACAACAAATTGTTGGATGATGACCAATCAGAATCACAGATGCTACTGAGGTTAAGGTTTGATAGCAAAAGTCTCCACAGTCCAAGATTCTAAGACTTCTTAAAATAACTTAGCAAAAGCAGAGCACTATGCAGAATTCAATTTGCTTTTCTACAGCTGTAAGGAAGGAGGGAATATTTTTGGCCTTCTTATCTTGCTGAGATTTCTTTCACTGCATTGTAGTTTTCAAGACCAAGAGCTACAAACAATTCCATGAATTAGCTCCAAGAGAAGAAAAGGCAGGGCTGAGAAGCTCTAAATTCATACTGTGCAGAGGAAATGGCACAGACCAAGGTTATTAAAAAACAGAATATGGACTAAACAATATATTGCATCTAAAAAAATAGATCCTTCTGGGGCACCTGGGGTGCTCAGTTAGTTAAGTGTTAGACTTCGGCTCAGGTCATGATCTCACAGTCTGTGGGTGTGAGCCCCGCGTCAGGCTCTGTGCTGAACTCTTGATCAGAGCCTGGAGCCTGCCTTGGATTCTGTGTCTCCTTCTCTCTACCCCTTCCCCGCTCACACTCTGTCTCACTCTGTCTCTCAAAAATAAATAAATGTAAAATTAAATAAATGAATAAAATAAAATAAAATAAAACCCCTTCAAATATTCTAGCTGCAAAATTTTTGCTCCCTTTCTTGATTATCTTGACTACAACTTCTTAAACCACTACTTAATATTTGGAATTTTATACTATCTGCTAGTTCATTTTCCACAGTTCTTACTATAGGAATCACATTTTTTTCCAGGCCAAGTGGCATGAGAACCATTATGGAATGATCTCTCACACTATAACAAACATTGCTCTATAGACATGATGTATCATATTATCTATTTAAAAAGAAAAATAGAGTCTTGGGGTGCCTGGGTGGCTCCGTAGGTTAAGCCTCCAAATTTGGCTCAGGTCATGATCTGGCCATTCTCGAGTTTGAGACCTGTGCCAGGCTCTGTGCTGACAGCTCAAAGCCTGGAGCTCATTTCAGATTCTGTGTTTCCCTCTCTCTCTGCCCCTTCACTGCTTGTGCTCTGTCTCTGTCTCTCTCTCCCTCTCAAAAATAAACATTTTAAAAAGGGGGAAAAGAAAAGAGTTTTAAGGATTAAAAACTGGGTTATTTGACCAATTATAGTTCTTATAATTTCATATTCCTATGAAATATATCTAACCCTTGTGATCTATTTTTAAAGGAAGCTTCATATTATTCATTAGATAAGATTTATCATTTTTGTACACAATAAGAATTATTTTTTATCTTATGATCTATTTTATAGCCTTTACAAAATTCTTCACAAATTGCAAAGTATATTCTCATGGAGGTTATCCCCTAGAAAACATTATTCACACATGAATATATATTAGTTTTAGCTATATAATAAGAGAACAGGCACTAAATAATGAAAAATAATCAGTAATGAGGTATTTCTCACTATTCTTTATCTTTTCACTGAGCTGAAATATATAGTCTTTCCAAAGAAACAGCACAACAGAGTGGAAAGAAAACCATCTCTGGATTGACACACTATGGCTTCAAGTACTATTTTGGAAATCTACCTAATTGGGACCTTTGGTCAAGCCATCAGTCTTCTCAACTGTTATATGAAGGGAAACATGTCTTGTCTTTTTTTGTTTTTTTTTTAAGTTTATTTATTTAGTTTAGAGAGAGAATGAGAATGAGATGGGGAGGAACAGAGAAAGAGAGAGAGAGAGAGAAGAATCCCAAGCAAGCTCCACACTGCCAACACAGAGCCTGATGGGGGCTCAAACCCGTAAGCCATGAGATCATGACCTGAGTCGAAATCAAGAGTCAGATGATTAACCAGCTGAGGCACCCAGGTGCCTCTTGTTTCTTGTTTATATTAGTCAAATTCATAAACATTTTTCAGTGAGAGCATCCAATTCACAGGATAATTTTATCACACTTCAAATTGGTGCAAAGAAATTCAGATTTTTTATGAACACTTGAAATCTTATCATGGATAATTTTGTAATGTTTTAGTGGATTTTATAGTAGTCACAGGTACAAGAAATACCTCTAAGGCCTTGTGGAACACAGAACACGCTTTGGGACAAAAACTACTTCAGGTCAACTAAATGCATATTCCACAAAAGACAGGCAACAGTATTTTCCTATCGAGTAGTAAGAAATTGAGCCCAAACCAAAATATATTTAAAAGGAAAGACTGAAACAACAACAACAACAACAAACTTAGTTCCTTCCTTCCTTCCTCCCTCCCTCCCCTCCTTCCTTGACTGACAGAAGCTGGGTTAAAGGACATGACCTTAGATATGAAAACCTAGTTTTCTCCTAACAGTGAATCCCAGAATCAGGAAGAATTACCCACTTGAAGGACTTACCTTTGTTAAAATAAAATAAAATGGAGACCAGGCTTGAAAACACCCCAAGCATAAAAAACCATTTAAGCCACGTAAGCAAAACTAATTCTAGCTTATTTCATGAACATAAGTGAAATTTAACTTTGTTTATTTCTTTTAAATCCTCTGATAATCATAAAATAAACCTAAGTCATCTTGTTATAATGGTAAAAGATAATCACTTTTAACCAATCCCCTGCTGTCTGGGAAACGCTGTTGTAATAACCTATCGTTGTAAAGGTGAAAAAAAAACCTCATTTTCACTTTAGAAGCCATCCTGTAAAATCATGCCTCAGAGTTTCATATCAGTTTTGGTTTTGTGAAGAGTTTGTCTCTCACACAATAAACTATTCATTTCCAGTAAAGCTCTTTGAATTTTTTTTTAAACACCATGTACAAAACAACCTCTGCCAGCAAGAGGAGTAGTTGAGGTAAGCATGCTTAATTTATTTGTCCCAAATTTACCAATCAGAAAAGACCTTCCAGTTTTCCTGGGGGTGGGGGGGCTTGGGGGAGGATGACAGGGGCATATGGGTGGCTCAATCGGTTAAGCATCCAGACCTCTGCTCAGGTCATGATATTGGGGTTTGTGAGTTCAAGCCCAGCATCAGGCTCAGAGCCTGGCCCCTGCTTCGGACTGTGTATCTCCATCTCTCTCTGCCTCTCCCAAGCTCAGGCTCTGTCTCTCAATAATAAATAAATGTTAAAATTTTTTTAAAAAAAGACAAAAGAGCAACGTTGAAAGAAGAGAGCAGTTGCACATCTTCCACTGGGACGTGTCATTACGATTCAGATGAATATTGTCTCTTTTAAGTGTAATGACAAACCACAAGGTAGAGCGATTTCCTATATGATTGTTCTATCACTAATGCACATTGTTTTTAATTACATGTATAGATATACAAATGATTTTTTTCATAAACTTAGAATTGACGTTATTTAGTTTTGTTTTAACATTCTCTTTATTTCAACATTTGTTAACATACCAAGGAATATGCTCAGGATTGATTTGGTTTCTTCACACTTATTTACTTCTTATTGTAGTCAAGTAACTTTCTGAAAGTATAGCATTAAGCTTAACTCAAGTAATGAAATACATCTGCCTGGATTTTAATTGGAAGCTTGACATACATGGCATTTCATCCGACAATAATTTCTTTCTATTGTTTGGATCAAACACAACTCAAGAAACAATCCTGGTGCATTTAGTAAACCAAAAAACAATTGATCACTCAGAATATTTAGAGAACCAAATGCTTTCTCTGTATGGCATTTTGGTTTAGTTAATCTTATCAATTAAAATACAAATAAATTAATTTATGATGTATTAAAATAAAATAACATCTCTTGCACCTAAAATGTTGCTGAATATAAAGTCTTTAAATGATTCCAAATGAACTTGAGATCTTTTATTGTTTTGTAACCACATTTAATAAAAATTTTCATTTTAACTGTAAAAGAGGAAGTTTACTTAACATGAAATGTGTTCATTCAGTGCTACATAATAAATTTATTAAATTTATTTAAGTCTAACTGGCAAATAAATGGAAATAGACAAGTTAAATAATTAAGTAAACCTTTATAAAACTGGACCCATAATTAGGACAGGATTTGAAATTACTGCACATACTTTTTATGTATTATTATGATGAAATATACAGAATTCCTTACCTTTAAAAGGCTATAATTGAGGACAAAGTTGTAAAAATTTGAACCTTACAACTGGCAGAGTGAAGAAAAGGCTTGAGAAATTGCATAGATCTAAATATATGATCAGTAAGTTTAAATTAAAAAGTATTTCAAAAGGGTCCTAGCCCTTTTTTGGAAGTTCTTACATGAGGGCCAGCATCTCATACACTTGACTTTCTGGAATTGATCAACTATGCAAGCTTTATTCAAGTCTAGAAGAAGTCTGTAGAAAGGGGAATGGCTTGACCAGTCCACTTCACTCCATCTATATTTGCTATCAATGCTAATAAAGTTGCTCTTAGATCACTACTACTACCAAGATAAATGGGAGATTGAGTTTGGGGTCAAGGATAGTGGGAAATCAGGAACATTAGTTTTCATTTGTACTTTCAATATGCCTAGAAGACTGTAAAGGAAAGAACACTCTAGTTATTTTTATATGAAGCCAAAAAGCACATGCCACCAGGAGAATAGGTTTCTGATAATTCCTGGGTAAATGTTCCTTCTGGGTAGAAACCCCAGTAGGTAGAAGAAATGAGATACTCTGTATATGCAACTACATGAATCACACACTGAACAGAATCTAGGAGTAGAAAAAACAGATCTGCAATGATCCAAAGCTCTGGAGGGGATACTCAAAGTGTATTTTTTTGAATACATAATTTAAATTCTTATTCTCTTATGACCTCATCTTTTATCTGGGGTAAAAATCATCTCCAATTTTTGCATTATTTTTACCCAATTAAAATTACATAATCTGTCTGTCTCCATCTACAATTACTATTCTATTTTTCTGCAAGTTTTTTTCAGTGTGAATTGATTAGCAAGGGAAAATGATAGTCATGAAGTTTAATCAAAATTTATTTATGGTTGATCAAACTCTCACCATGTCCTTAATTCATTTTACCTTTGTGACCTTAAATATGTAAAAGCTTCCATATTCCTCCTGGCTATTGTTTCTTTTCTGATATAGATCTAAATAGCTCTAACTCTTCTTAAATCTTCTTAATTAATACTCTCTCTTATTAATTGCTACCAACTTGAAATTCCCCTCTAATTAATACACTCACTCAAAAATAAACCAGATGGCTTGAGAGCTGTGTGAATTTAGTAACTCATGTCACCTCTCTGAGCCTCAGTTTCCTAACTTATAAAATGTAGAATCAAACCTACACATTTACTAATATCTCACCTAGGTCTTAAAGCTAAGAAACCAAGAATGGGCATGGAGGAGAGAGATGTAAAAGTCTGCAGGAAAAAGAAAATTTGAAAAATCGACGTCAAGTCCTGGCAATAAACAAAATAATAATACTTTCCCTGGTGCTGTTAAATGTTTGGTAAAAAGACAGTAGGATTTTTCCTTAAAGTCTGTCTCATTTTGTTACCTACAAGTTGAGATAGTGAAAGCACTAGACTGAAATAAGTACAAGAAGAGCAAAAAGGCAATTCTGGGTACTCAACTTTGACCTATTAGGCTGGACAATAAAAACAGTCTTTATAATGTCATGATTATGAATAACCACCATCTTCCTCTCCCCTTATTAAAAAGAAAAAAAAATTGCAGTGAAACAAGTAACTGAAATAGGGCATGACATCTTTAAAAGAATAAGCTTTTCCACCAAATGTCAAGGATTCTGTGGTTTTGATGAAATGAAATACCAATAGTCCTGTATTTCTCATGAGATTCGAACATTTCTAGAAGAGGCTGACTTACACAAAAATGAAAAAAAAAAAATCAAAGCACCGAATTGTTAATAAAGAGTGTTTTGAATCTCCAAATATGAGCTGTTGGTTCTAAAAATCTGTTATACATTTCTGTATTCAAGTAATTCAATAAATGATGTCAATCTTAAGGCAAAACAACAACAATAACAACAACAACAACAACAACAACAAAAACCACCTACTTTCTGGTGAAAATAATGGTAAGGCTGGGAATGGGAGTGGGTATTGAGTCTTCCCCGAAATGATGATTGACCAATACTAGGTCAAAAGTTCATAGAGAATATTTACTGAATTCATATTTATTCCCATGTATGTTTTTAAACTGTTGTATTTACTGAATTGAAATTTTTACTTTCACTTCCTCTTCAGATTTTCTCTGTGACTTTGGAAAGAGCACTGAACTGCAACCTGCCTGTTTAGTCATTTGTAACATTAATCTTTATTCATTCATTTACTTAAAAAAAAATATCTACGGCATACCTTCTAAGTACAAAGCAATGGCTTGCCTAATATGTCAGATATAGCAACAAATTTAAACATGAGCCTCATTGAATTTATTATCTTAAGAGAGAGGGGAAAATAACACGTATATAAATAATATGCTCTCAGTGTTATGTTAAAAAATATATGGGATTGAAAGTGACAAATGTCATAAAGACGTTCAGATAAAGTACAATGTAAGTTCAGAACAAAGCAAGATTATTTAAAGTAGAGATAAATGAAAGGATTTTGGAGGAATTGAAATTTCATCTGGGCACAGAATTGCAGGTTGAATTTGAACCTAAAGGAATAAGGAAGAAACATATATTCTGGGCAGGGTCAGATGTCAACCAAGGAGTTCAGTTAGCCTAGAGCTTAATGTGATAACAAATGAACGAAAGAGCATAGCAATAAATTTGGACCAAACTGCAGGACATGCTGATTATCAAAGTTAAGGTGTCAATATTTATTATGTAAACCTCAGTAAAGCATTGAAGGTTTTTAAGGCAGAAAGAGAGAAATTCATTATGGTTTTAAGATTATGTATATATGATCTTCATCTTCTCTAACTATATATGTAAAGGAATTCCCAGAACATTCTTACAAAGACTGGGAGAAGCATCTTACTGCTTTCATCAGCAACCCATGTGCTACTGTTTGCATTGACTGTAATAAAAGATTATAAACATAATGAGCTCTATCATAGTTTATTTACCTTAATGCTGAAACAATGTTCCTTTTATTGAATTTATTCACTGAGAAGGACAGGAATAGAGAACAAGTGACAACAGCTTTTTTCCAAGTAAATTAGGTATTAGTGTCAAAGAAAAATTAGTTTTAGGATTTGAAGCACTGCATCATATAAGAATAAACAATATTAGGTTAATGGGAAATCAAAAGGCATAGAATCTGTCTTGGAGTGAGCACTGTGAGGTGATTCTCAAAGAGACAATGTGTATCATTATAAACATGACCAATTTATCTGGAGTCAGAGTAGCTGGATGCCCCCTTTGCACTTTCCGTTCCCCTTGTGTCTAAATTCCTTCATGAAAGCATCTGAAATCTGAAAGATGGCTTTTCAAATGTCTTTTGTGACTTCTCTATAAGATGAGGTTCTCTCCAGAAAAACCCACAGAGACAATTCAGTGGGAGCATTGAGGCTACTTATTTCCATACCCAGCCCATTATATTATATATGGTCCATCTTTGCTGCTTCAAATACCATCTCACCACAAAGTGCATTCACTGTGATCATTTCTACTCACCTTCGCCTTACTTTGTTTTGAGGACTGGGACCATACCTTAAAAATACTTGCATTTACCTTAACTGTTTTACATATGGTAGTCATTGAAAAAAATTAGAAAATACATATGCAAATAAATAAATGGCCCATTTTGGGAATAAAAGCAACCTGAAGAGAAAAAAATGCTATTTTTCAGCCCTTTCCCAGACATGAGTATTTTGAAATCACACCATCTTCTCATTTAATATTGGAACAAAAACACTTCCAATCCTTCATGTGGTTAGAAATCTAAACACTGCCAAAGATACATTTCTCATTTCACACTTCAGAAATGATGCAAAAGATCATTTTATCCCCCTAGGCTTGAAATAATGGGTAGTCTTTGCATGCACTCTGATTAGAAAAAACTACAGATTACCCACTGTTCCTTTTAACCATACTCATCCGGGCAACACATCATTACCACTAAAGTCTTCATGTTTTTAACAGGAAGGAGAAAAGGGGGGGGGGGGAGAGAGAGAGAGATCAACACACTTGTAAATGTGTTAACTGCATAGTAAATGTTAATTATCCATTCAAGGCAGCAGTCAGCCTCTATCACCTCCACCAAGTGCTTGGAATATGTTGTTTGAGATTACACACCTCCAAGCCCAGGTTGAGTTTACAAATTTCATACCACGTGCAAGATTTTACATCAGCTCTTCCAAAGGAAGGCACGATATGAATCCAGCATATAAATAAATAAATATTGCTTGCAGACAGGGCTCCAGGTCATTTCTTTTTATCTCCTTCTGTTTTTGTTTTTCAGGTTTACACATTAGCTGTGTTGATTCTCCCCTTTCTACAATTTATTTGCATTGATGAATTCTAATGAGATGATTTTTTTTTCCAAATACAAAAGATACAATTTTCTGACTCATACCATTTTCAGTTTACTTAGGAAACTTATAATAAGTGAGTAACTGATATAAATATGGATGAACTATTTTTAACAGTTTTCTGTAACATGGAAACTCAAGGGATTGTGTAAGAACTATAATGTGTACAGATTTAGAAACCATTTACTTGCTTCAGTGACCCCAGGCTGGTTCCTTCTATTTTCTAAGCCTTCATGTTCTTGTCTATAAAATTGTGATGACAAACCCTAATGCATAGGGATGTCCTGAGGATGTAATTAAATTTTCTGTTACATAGTAGGACTTTTCAAGTGTGCTTTATTTTAACCTAATCTAAATCAAACACTTTAATGCAAATTAATCAGGTTCACTGTTAACAGGAATCCAAATATGCTTTCAATTCAGTTGATTTTTGTCAAACAAGTCCCATTATGAAGGCAGCAGTGAATTCTATGTGGGTGCAATATAATTAGTATCTCTTAAAATTAATTTTCACTGAGCATTACAAATGAGCACAATTAGTATTAAGAGAAAACTATTGATATTCAGTGTTCACTCATTAAATGACGTTGCATATTTAGATCCCCTCTCCAACTTAACCGTCAAGCATTCTCTCAGTCAGCGACTTGCTGTCATTGCTGCTATATCTATGATACACAGTCTAATATAACAGCCAGCAAATATTTATTTTACTTCTACCAAGTGGAAAGCCATTATACACAAGGCACAGCCAATGCAAAACTCTGTTGAGGATGATACCCACTGGGCAGTATGATGAGGGTGTGGGGGAAGAAAGTAGCTCAATTTACATTATTTGTTCTTCAATACATTTTGAGTTTTAAGGTATATTCATGTACAATATTCAACATAACTAAAAGAAGAAAAAAATCTGTCTTCACTGATTTTAAACTGGAGTAAGAAAGATGTGATGCATGGAGACATGATGCCCTATGTTTGGCTTAATACACTGCTGTCAACATATTAAAAGTTTCAATAGTTTTTAGACTAAAGGTCCAGCATTCCCATTTTGCAATGGACCTGTGTCTCATATAGACACACCTTTATAAACATAAATGTGGGATCATAAGGTAGAATGTGGTAAGAACGAAGTCAATAGCACTCACAATTCCTGATAGAGTGAAAAGAAAACCAAACCACTGTGTCTAACAAACAGGCTAAAGTGGGGTGAAATGAATCATCTATAAAAGGAACAGGTTATGCAAAGCATCATGTTATTACTGCAAACAGTCCAGACTCTGATGTGTCTTAACTCATGTTCAAATAGACCGATCCCTCTATTTCAACGAAAAGATGATTAGAATTCTATGGCTATGATGTTTCTCAACTTTGATGCACTAACATTTCAAAGTAGCATCTGTTCACTTAGATAGAATAGGTTCTTAAGTGCAAACTAATACCTATTAGTAATCAAAAGAGTGTAGGCGTTTGTTAACTTAGTCAAAGTTAATATGCCTCTCCTTTAAATTTAAATTTTCTATCCTTCTAATATGTTGCTGCTATTGCCCTTTTGAAGGACCCCTTTGGGGATTGATCATGTCTATAAATCATGCAACAGGAGCAACTAGTTGTCAAACCACTGACAAGATACTGTCAGATGGGCCACTTTGTGACACATTTGAACTTAATTGGTACGAATTGTCAAAATCTTAGAGGTGTTTCTGAATGCAAGAGTTTATTGATCCAAAGCATCAAATTAAGTTGCATCAAGAAACACACACCATAAAATCTAACTTTTTGAAAATCACTTTAGACCCAAGGACTCTTGTGAAAAACGGATAGTTCAGCACCGATGCCCCCTTTTCCAAACGTTATGCATATTGACATGAGCATGTGGACACGATGCGTTGTGCCTAGCTTTTCTGAAGAGAGAGACTGAAGTTTAAGCCAAGTGACTTAGGAAGCCAAACTATGGCAGCTGACTGTTTCAGCAAACAGACATGTAGAGATGCCATAGTGGCAAATGGCGATGAAAGGCATGAGAAAAGTAGGACGGGAAAAGCACTGGGCAAGACACAGGATGATTGATGGCAGCCTCTTTTGCTGGGTGCCATCTGTGGAAAAGTACAAAGAGATAAGTGAATGGTGTGTAATTTTTAAATAGCTCGTTACTTTTATGAAATCAGTCAGTGTAACAGAACTTAAAATGTACATGTCTATGTGCCGTCACGGATTCCAGCCCTTTCCTTCTCCTGTCAAAAATATTTTTGCTAAGTAAAAGGAGGCCTTCTGCCATATGTGTTTTAATATGATAATTTTTAAAGTTTACGTTTTCTTTTCCTTCCCTCATCGAAGAAAAGGAAAAGTCTATTGCACAGATTCTATTCCAAAAGTCACTTGAGAAAAGATTTGCAGAAAAAGTTCCTTCCTATTTTGCAGTTGATTATTTCATGCACTAACATTCCCTAGTGTTCAAAACCATAACTTTAATTTAGAGTGGAAAATGAATAGTCAAAATATACTATCAGCATGCATTTTAGATATGCCTTGTAAAAAAAATCTTGTTATTCCTGGCATTGATGGTTCCTTAATTTGACTAAGGTTTCTTAATAACTTGTATGTTTATTAAACCTACTTTCATTCCCAACACTGGTTACCCATCCCTTCTTCCTCCCTCACCCTCACAGAGAAAAGAAAGGATTTTATGTCTTTGCCCAAATCCACTGTTTAAAAGTCTTAAAGTCATTTGAAACATTAAATTAACATGAGGCTTTTTTTTTTTCAGTGAAATGTCACCAGTGTTCTTTCTCTTATGAGTACATTGGAGGAAACTCATATAGTGAGGGTGAGGTCCAGCCGGTATTTCACAGGAAAATATGCATCATTATTGATGAAGGGAAAGTTGTGTCTATATTTCCATAAGGAATTTGCATAAATCTCCACAGCAATAGGACTTTAAAATATTCTATGAATTTTGTCTTGCAAGTCAAGCTCCCACAATGAATTTAAAATAAGGTAGGTTAGGTCTGTGTTATAAAATGAAAAGTCACCTATTTTCAATTGCATGGATTAGAAATGGGCTGGGAAGATGGCTTCTTCTGTTCTTTCACCCATTTCTTGAGGCTGCATGTACTGATTTCAAATATTATTAGGGATCAATATCAGCTTTAAGCCAGCAGTTTAGCAATATATGTGTAAAGATGAGATCAAAAGAAAATTAAAATTTATTTAATTCAGTGCAACAATTTATAGTGATTATAGTTCCCTGTTAAAAAGTAAAATTCCATTAACTAGGTAATTATTACTAGAGAAAAAAGAATGCCCTAATACTTTTAATGAATTTTTAAAGGTATTGCTTTGGGGCTTGAAACGAGACAGTATTTTCTGTGAATCTGGTTTTAGAACAAAATCTAGGTCCTTTTTTGTTTCCTACTCTCAGAGTCCTGCCAATGAAATGGAGGCTCTTCAGGATCAGTCCTAAAGCTCTTATAATACAGAGGGGGAAAATTAAACCATCAAAAACAAGAACCTGTTAAAAATATAAAAAACCTAACTATAAACCACCAATCTGAGGAGCCAGATGTTTTTTTTTTCCCTAAAGATTCATTAATTAAAGTCAGAAAGACTGTTTAAAAGAACTCTTATATGTGAACAGAAATCAAGTTCAAACTTGTTCCTTGGCCTTCTAATATCAGTGAGATCCTTCCAGAGGATGCTTTCACTTTGATTTACTCCACCATGTTGGGCTGTGCTGAAATGATTTTTATCAAGTCAGTTAATCATATATTAATCTAGACATATCCAGTAACTCATGAAATATTTGCTATTTACTGCGACCTTACTAGGTTCTCTGCTAGGTAATGTGTCAGTTTCTGGGCTTAAAGATATAAATGATACAGTCCATATATGCCATTAGAAAGAATTAACAAAGAGGTGCCTGGGTGGCTCAGTTGGTTAAGCATCCAACTTTGGCTCAGGTCATGATCTCACAGTTCATGGTTCAAGTCCTGCATAGGGCTCTGTGATGACATTTCATAGCCTAGAGCCTGCTTCAGATTCTGTGTATCCCTCTCTTTCTGACCCTCCCCCCTCTCTCTCAAAATTAAATATTAAATAAAAGAAAAAGATAGAATTAGCAAAAAACAAAGTAAAGAAAATAAAAAATAAAATTCCATTTCAGACACATGAAATGCGTTTTCCTGATCCTTACCCTACTGGCTTCATTACTACTACTGTAAAGAGACATGTGACAAATATGTAAATAAATAATTATTATTCATGTGACACATGGAATGACAGCATCATATAGAAAACAAATGAATGTGAGGTCAATTCTAGTGATGCACATGTTTGTGGTTTCACAGTAGGAGTGAGGCTTTCATGATTCCATTTGTGTGTTTCAAATTGCTAAACTATGTCGGCTTTTTGCTGTAACAAAAGGAATATGCTGCTTTGAGGTGTGGGCCATAAACAAGAATGGTTGAACTGAAGAAAGCAGGTGGAAAGAGGAAGAAGAATAGAGCCTGGGAGTGAGAAAATACTACAACTTTCTTACCAAAGTTCAGAGCTATGCTTCTCCTGAGTAGATTAAAGGAAGAGTATAGAGCATGGAGAAAATTATCCAGAAATTGTTAAGGAACTAATACTGAACACATCTGTGAGGAATAGACAACAACCTGGAATGGCAAATTTGGAAGAATGGGAGGATTTTCTGTCTACTATTTTGTTCCCTTTTTTAGACCCTGTGATGTGTAAATATACACATATGTACACATATTACTAGTCAAGCTCTTCTTCTTAATCTAATTTTAAGAATGTATATAGGTAGGAAGCATTGACTTGTCCAGCATCACGCCATTTACAGGTGAGCTAGGCAGTGCCATACCACGAATGTGAGACTGCGTTATCCACTCAGGCTGACAGCATAGAACAAGGAGGTTATAAGGAGTATAAAATCAGGCAAAATGACAGACAAGACTCAGAAAAGAACCACTGATGAGAAGACAGATAAGAAAACCTGAGAAACCAGATTCTTGGTTTCAGCTCAGGTCTATGATCTCACAGTTCATGAGTTCAAGACCCAAACCGAGCTCTGCACTGACAGTGTGGCACCTGCATGGGATTCTCTCTCCCTCTCTTTCTGCCCTTTCCGTACTTGTGCTCGCTCTTTCTCTCTCTCTCTTAAAAACTACATTAATTGATTTAAAAAAAAAGTTTCTTGACATTTAACAAGACAAACTAAATTATACTAATAAAAAAGAAAAAGCACACAAATATAGTTAGATCTAAGCCACTCCTGCAAAACACGTAGTAGAACATCTTATGCATGGTAGGTGCTCAGTATGTATGGACTGACCATCTGGGCCTCAGTATTGATTGTACATAGCCCTTTAGGCTGACCACATTCTCCACCCAATTCCTATTGAACATGGGACCCTCAGACTTTAATGCCAACCACAGAGAAAGGGAGGAGGAGGAACAAGTGGGCAGATTTTATTGTCTTTTTAATTAACTGATTCCACCTTTTGATTGAAGTGATAGAATAGTCATGAGGCCTCATCATTATAGTGGGGATAGTGGTAGTCATGTTTCTTATGGTTGGGGAAGAGAGTAAACAACATGGAAAGGAGGAAGGTAGAATAAATACTTTGAAGTTGAATCAATATTGGAACTATGGTATGACACCATATAAATGTACATATAGAGTCTACATACATATAGACAAAGATGTGGATATGTGTGCATGATTATACAACATTTATCTTCCAGCTTTTCCTGCTGACACCCTAGCTGCAATAATACCCCAGTATTGATGAGCAAACCTATATATACATCATCTGTATATCAGTTTCTAAATTCAGTTCCCCAATTAAAAAAATAATAGAAAAAAAAACCGAACTTCTTGGAAAAATGACTTATTTCAGATCTGGGTTAAAAAATTATAAGCTAAACCTGGAACATCTTTTTCGTACTATGAGAAAGGCTAGGATCAAAGAATAAGAGCCATCGTCATGCTATCAGTCAAAGGAACACAGGGATCAATTTAAGGTTGTTTCTGCTGCCAAATCTGAGACAATTGGTACATCTAAATAAATAGTGAAAATAATACATCATAACCCTTGGATCCTGAATTTCTAATGGATACACATGAGGGAACTGAGTAAATTTAAATGGTATACATACACTAAAGGATAGTATGATATGAATGTTAACTTCCTAGTTTTGACAATCCTTTTGTGATTATGAGGAGAATGTCCTTGTTTTAAGAAAATGCACACTATTCTCGAATGATCAAGAACAAAATGATACATATAAATATATATGGAAATAGAAATATAAGGCAAATATGGTATAATGTTAATATTTTAAGATCCTGGAAAAAGATATAATAAGGTTTTTTGTATTATTTGTTTTATATCTGTTAATTTTCTGTAAGCTTGAAATCATCTCAGAAGTTTAACAAAGAAAATAAACAAAAATTCTATAGAGGTCTGGTGTTGACATAAAAAGTCTCTTTTACTCAATTTACCCATGATTGATTTGCAAGCCAGCTGCAATCTACATACAGCTAAATCTCTTCCAATACTGTGTTTCAGTATTAATATACAAGGTAGGATTAGGAAGGTTTTGAAAGCCCGTGTCCTTGAAACCAAGCAAAACATTCTAATCTTACTTTAACAGAAATTAAAAATAAAAGTTGTTATTTTCCTTTGCAGTATCTTTATGACATTGGATAAGCCTGATATGACACACTGGTATACATTAAAAAAAAAAAAAAAAAACACTGATATCTCCTGATCCCTACTTAATGATATATAGTGTTAAAAAGATAGAGGACAGATATACAAAACAGAGATGCCTCTGGTATATTGAACTAGTGTTCAGTATTTAAAGATGCCTTGAATGATGCTAGGTAACCAACAAACCCTAAGGGCAAAAGTTAAGAAGAACCCTCTTTGCAGTGTGAGAGATTAAAGATTTTTTTCCAGGACGTCAAATCATTGTGACTATGTCACAATAGTAATAATTCACAAGCTGTCCCTGAGTTACCAAGGAATACTCAGTCACGTCTATATATTTATTTCATAGACAGATCCATATGGGTTGTAGGTCAAACAATATCCATGGAGTAGTTTAAATTTAAATATCCCAGAATAATCACAGTAGCAATTACTATAAATAAGTTTAAAACAATGTAGTAGACAGCAAATCAAAGATGGTTATTAATTTTACATATTTATTATGTAGCAGGAGACATGGTCCAAGTCTTACAACTTACATTTAGAATGCAAGTAATAAAGCAATGTAAAAATACTTGCATTTGCAAAGGATGATATATGTGCTAAGAAGTTGGTAGCATGTATATTTGTGAAATTGAATTAATGAGATTCTCACTTCATGGATTTTTACAATTTTTTTCCTGTTTGCAACAATATTAAGTTTCACCGTGTGATTGGTAATAGCAATCATACCTAAATATGAATATCTATAATATTCTAATAACTAATGTCTTTGACTATCCAGACAAATCTTCTGGCCAGAAGTCTTATTCTCTGAAATCTCTAGAAATTAAGATTTTACTGTGTGAAACATTATTGATTACTGAAATAGAATACTGCACACTGAAATTACATGCTATTTAATCTGTACAATTAAAACTGAAAGATTAATCAATAATTTATGTAGCTGAAATCTTTAATAGAGACAAACTCTACAAAGGTGCATACTAACAGTGTCATAGTTAACTCAGTCTTGAGTGGATTGAGTTCAAGTATGGTTTTCCCAAATTCCCACTGGAAATAAATATGGCACATCAATGAATTTTTTTTTTTTTTTTTTTTTACTATTGATCATATAGACCTTAGGGGCAAAAAGCATACACCACTTTATCTGTATAAAAAGTAACTTCATGTAAGAGATTACTTGCTCACAAACATTTCTGATAAGTTGCAGATGTGGGCCCCACCCTGAGCCTCCAAGTCACATAACTCTTCGTACTATGCCATTAAAATGGCCCATCAGGGATACTACCTCTGCCAGTATCAGAACAAAGGACTGAGAAAACTCTTTTAGAGCTATAATTAAGGAATTAGAGAGCTATCACTATTATTGTGGCAACTGCCTCTTGACACCCACAATTAGTAATTTGACTCTGTAATGCTGTTAAAGAAATACCCAGTGCGTCCATGATCATGCATTGCAGCAACCACCAATGGAGAGAGAAAAACCTCATTAATTTTCATCTTCCTAATCAAGTATAAATGCATCTATATGAAAGGAATTAATTTGGATACTGAATCCTAGTTGCAAAGGATTCTGGGATATTGTAGTTTCAATTTTTCAACATGTGCCATAAGGAAGGTACATTAGAAAGTTGGGTCATTGAATTCTACGTTCAGTTATTATGATACCTACTTCATTCTTCTAGTCAGACTTTCAGTGACATACCTCAAAATCCTTCATATAAATTTAAATTGGCCATCACCTGGCAACCTGTTATTTCACTTCAGTTTTCTAGCTGTTGTTCTTCCATTTGAAATCATTCCTCTATTAGAAATGCCTTATTCTAATTTTATTCCTCATCTTGTTATCTAGGTCTCTTTGCACATTAAAATATTCTCCTGCGAAAGGTAGTTTTTGCCATTCTATACCCATTTCTAAATGTTTCTGTTCTTTAGGATCTGGCTTAAATTAATAACAGACTGCTATTCTTAAAACAAACACACAAAAAAGAGTAACTTCCACTCCTCTTTATTTTAGTTGTTCTTAGTTTCCTTTCCAAGACTTTTATTCCCTATTAGATTTTAAGGGCTTTAGAGGATCCACTGTGCTTTATAACTGTATCAGCTGGCTCCCTATCAACTAGTATATTTTATACTGTAAGGCCACAAGTCTAAACGTCTAAACCAAACTGACTCCATGACAGGCTTTAAGTTTCCCCTGTAAACTAGAAGGCCTAAGTTTCAGCTTTCCTGAAACTATCAGGCAGTTACACATTGCCCAAGGCAGGAGAAACCACCCTTGCAACACCCAATCAGGAAAGGCCAGCGACCACCCTCCACATTACTGAGGGAGAGGCCTATAGATAGAAACTATACAGGACCCTGTTACCTAATGTTAAAGTTAACCCTTTAGTCGCCGAACAAGACCCTAGGCTCGCTCTGTAATTGGTTGAATTTAAAGGTACTCTAAATGTTGTAAATGGATCCCTCCAAAAGTAACAAATACTCTAGACAATGTGTATGGTTAAACCCGCTGTCAATAATGTTGAATAATTATGATTGGATCACTGTTCCCATGTCACAACTTCTGTAACTCCCCGGTCACAAACCCCATAAAAACCCTACTCTGCCCTAGTTTGGGGCTCTCAGCATGGATCCATTGTGTTGGTGAGGTCTGGGAGCCCGAGCTTAAGCCCGTAATAAAGCCCTTTGCCTTTGCATACGTGACTCAGACTCCTGGTGGTTTTGGGATTTTGGGGAGATCGAGATCTGGGCATAACAATACCATGTAGATATTCAATAAATCTTGTTTATGTTATTGAAATGATCTGTATAGTTATCATATAAAACAATCTGATTAAGACAACGTACTGTGAAAAATTATAATTAACACTAAATTATTTTCCAAGTGCATTAGTAAAATATATTGAGATCAAAGTTAAGTTTTTAGGGGCGCCTGGGTGGCTTAGTCGGTTGGGCGTCCGACTTTCGCTTGGGTCATGATCTCGCGGTTCGTGGGTTCGAGCCCCGCGTCGGGCTCTGTGCTGGCTGCCAGCTCGGAGCCTGGAGCCTGTTTCAGAGTCTGTGACTCCCTCTCTCTCTGACCCTCCCCTGCTCATGCTGTCTCTCTCTCTCTCCTAGAAATAAATAAAACATTAAAAAAATTACTTTAAAAAAAAACCAAAGTTAAGTTTTTAAGGAAATTGAGATTTTTATTTAGAATCTGGATTATTTCTGTTATCAGTGCATAATAATAGTTAAAATCCTCTCAATTTGGAAATACACTTTGAGGACAGCATGTATATAGTAAATGCATATAGTACATTTGATACTATAAAAGCAATTAAAAAAACAAAATTCAACTAAGGAGATTTGAAGATCTAATCGGTTTTATTAAGCCATTCAAGAATGGGGGATCATCCCATCTAGCAAGTAAAGGGGAGCTCCAATATGTACAAAATGGAAAGATTTTAAAGAAAAGAAAGACTTTAAAAGAAAAGGTGAGACAAGGAAGTTATTAGCAAAACAAAAGAAATAATTGTTTCAGGCAAGGTCACCTTCCCTTAGGGGGAGGGCAGGGAATCTTACACAGATTATCTCATCTTCCTTTGTGGGTTGAAGATAGGCCCTGTGAGAGATTAAATCACTGGTGCTGCCCAGAAAATTCCTTGAGTGGTTAAGAACATTTTTGAAGGAGGTTAAAATCACAGTTAGGTATTAAACCTTGGTTTGGTGGCTTGGCCCAGCATAAGTGATTCCATTTTGGGCCTGTGGTTTTTTTTTTTTTTAATAAAAGGCAAAATAAGTTCATTCTTAAAAAGTAAAGAGGCAACATCTTAATAATATGTCCAAAAAGGGGATATGATAACCATAAATGTGCTTTATGTATGTAGTTACAAGACTTGATGAATATATGATTTGTGCGGACATAGAAAATATTTGTCTGAAACAGTGTAAGGACTCTTCTATTAAGAAGTAAGGCCCACCATTAATCACAATAAAGAAATGGATGAATATAAGTAATTTTAGAAATATTCTCAAATGCAAATCTACTTGGCTAACTTAAGGGTCTCCACAGTCTCATCCCTTAAGAAATTAAAAATTGAAGATAAGATTATTTATTACTTATTAGTAAAAAAAGAAAAAAATGTGTCATGTAAAGGAATAAGTCTAGGTGACCCCTAATTAGGTCAATGTAATTTCTATGATAAATCCATTTTATTTCCAGATGTTTCCATTTCCAACTGAATTAGTTCTGGCAAATGAACTGTGACGCTACTGGTGTTATTTATTTATTTATTTAGTCATTTGTATATCTCTTCAATTCTTTTACTTTTAGCTGAATAATGAGTTTTGACAATAATTTTTGGCAAGCTATGTAAAAACATTATGACACCTATATTTGCAAATATATATCACAGGATGCAATTGTAGGACCAATGTTGGAATTGAGCAAGAAGCTGGTACATTTCACTGTGCCTGTGAAGCTAAGACAGCAGGCTTTATTTCAATTTAAATAAAACCTGAAGGTATTGCTGCAGAAAGCTGGCTCAAGCTGTCTGGCATTCTGCCTAGAAGAGAATCTTTGATAGTGTTCTTCTTGAGACTATATTAGCTTCACCAGTTTTTCTTAGTTAACATTAAAAATTTAATTCTCCAAACAGTATAATTCATCAGGATTTTGCAATTGTTTCATTTGCCTCCCTCTCTTCTACATTTTATAAAGTATTTCATTCAAATCAAGATCCTTGAATTCACAACATGAATAATCTACATTTTGCTGACAGGTTTCCTTTCTAAATTCAATATGATATTGTCATTCAGAACTTGGAAGCACCATTTAATTATATGCTACTGCAGACACTGAGCTCAGGGTAGTAAATATTCCTAAAACTTAAAGGGGACATTTTTCAAAACGTGTTTCTAAACTTTATTTTCATGTAAGTTTTCAGAAGTTGAGGATTATCAAAGTGAAAGGTGGATTAAGAAGTATTTGCAGGTTCTGATGCACTTATGCCAAAAACAGTCTGCTTTACATATGCTTTATAGGAACAAGTATTCCTTCCATAATGTGGTACTTAGAACACGTAAAGAAAAAAAAAATCACAATCTCAAATGGACTAGGTTTTCATTTCTTCCATGTTTGGCTCTTTCGGTTCTTCATGTCCCCAAAGCTGAGCAAAGTGATTTTCCTACGCCTCACAGTCCTGGCTTCCTCAGAGCCCCTGAGAGTCTCCATACATGTTCCATCGCCATCTCCTTCTAAATGTCTTCAAGGTAGGTCGCTAACAGACATTATTAATACATGATCCAAAAGTAAAGTTATTCAGTTTATTTATCTGTGACCATCTTCTGATAATTTCACGAGACCTCAAAGCTTATTAAACAGATCTCTTGGTCACTCAGAACCATTCCACTGCTCAATTCCTTTTGGCCTGTTTTCGGGACAACTCTGTTATCCCTTTTATCAGTATGTTAGATACAAGAACCACCAGAGTTCAAATCTTTCACATTTGCTATGTAGATGGGGGTCTTGTCCAGTTTCAAAAGGAAAACTTAGGTCGCAAAATTAAAATCACCTCTTGGGGTACGTGGGTGGCTGAGTCAGTTAAGTCTCTGACTTTAGCGTAGGTTATGATCTCATGGTTCCTGAGTTCAAGCTCTGTGATGGGCTCCTGGCTGACAGCTCAGAGACTGCAGCCTGCTTCAGATTCTGTGTGTGTCTCTCTCTCTGTCCTTTCCATGCTCATGCTCTGCCTCTCTTTCTCTCTCAAAAATAAAAATAAACATTAAAAAAATTACGTCTTGATTTCTCAGGTTGTATCTGGTAACTTTTTTTCTGCTCTGAGGTCAAGGTTATGTCACCTTTCTATAGCAGGATAAGTCTTCAGAATAACAATCACTCACTTATGACTTATCCTGCAGTTAGTTTCCTTTTAGATATTGCATTACATTAATCCCCTTACCTTATTCAACTAACAGGCTTCTTTGCAATTTTTTAAAAATTTTATGCAGCAAAGGTTCAGCGACCATTTAGTATGTGCAGTGTATTAATGCTTTGGTGTTGTGATAGCTGCGCTTTTAGTTACTATGCATTTTCCCCTGTGTGGACTAGTAGAAATGTGAAAGAAGGCAACAGTTTTATTTGGTTTTGTTTTGGTTCTCCTAACAGTGAGAGGCCACTCAGCCGAATGGTCTGAATGATCAAGTTTACAAATACTGTTCTTTCCAATTAAAAAAAGTATTTCTTACAGGAAGAAAAGTATTATATACTGCAGGTTAAATGTGGAACTTCCTTGCTAGGTTATAAATAATGGATAACAGATGCAACATAGGCTTTTATAATCATTTGACATCACCAAATAAGGATTCTTTTGTTAATTTATGGTTTAATAATTGAATCAAACCAAACACTGGCAACTGAATTAAAATAAAGGAAGATACTGAAATCAGTTCCCTCTCAAACACCTTACAGCATGGCAAGGGTTTAGGGAAGTAAGGAAAATCCTTTTACTCTGCAAATAATGCCATGAAGAAAATAAAAAGAAACCCACTGCATGAGAGAAAATATTTACCAACCATATATCTCATAAGGGACTTTTTTCTAAACAACACAAAACACTTACAACTCGACAATAAGAAGAACAATAACCCAATTTATAAATGGAAAAGGTATTTAATAGACATTGGCCCAAAGATAAACCAACCAGCAATAAGCTCATGACAAGACTCTCAACATTATTAGTCATTAGGGAAATGAAGGTAAAAACCACTTTACACTCACTAGGGTTGTTATAATCATAAAAACAGACCATAATAAATGTTGGCAAGAATGTGAAGAATTCAATACTCTTCTATGTTGCTGAGGGCAATGTAAATAGTGGAACCACTTTAGAAAACAGTTGGGTCATCCTCAACATGTTAAACATAAAGTTACCATATGACACAGCAATTCCTAGGTATATATCAAAGAGCAATGAAAACAAAAATCCAACAAAAACTCATGCCCAAGTATTTACAGAACCATTATTCACAATATCCAAAAAGTGGTAACAAATCAACTGATGAACAGATAAATGAAATGTGTTAGTTATAACTATATAGTTAAATGTGACTTAGCAAGAAAAAGAAATGAAGTTCTTGACACATTACCAAATGGTTGGACCTTGAAACATGCTAAGGCAAAGAAAGTAGCCACAGAAAGATCACATACTGCATCCTTCCATTTTTAAGAAAGATTAGAAATCTCCAGAAATGGAAATTGGATCAGTGTTTGCCTGGGCCTGGGGCAGTGAGGAGAATGGATAGTGACTGCATTTTGTGGTAACCAAAATGCCCAGAATTAGATTATGTTGATGGTTGCTCTACTTTGTGGATATACTATTAAAATTAGAAACAAACAAATAAAAATCACTAAATCATATGCTTTAATCAGCTGAATGGTATTGCATATAAATTATATCTCAGTAAAGTTTTTGTTTTTTTGTTTTTATAGTTGTGAGTAAATAATAGCAATTGCTATCTTCAAATTTGGCTAAACCCCAAATAAAACATTAGGTATTTAACAACAACAACAACAACTTTGTTCCTAGCAGCTTGTGACTTAAACATTTTTATAATAGTTCTCTTATGTACAGAACTAAGGTTTAAAACTATGAATACAAGTACATTTTCTAAATACCCAACAATTTCACTTAAAAGCCCCACCATTTGTAATTGGATCCTTTAGTCAACTCTCATACACATTTGCACTAGTGCAAATCCCTGTGCAGTCCAGGGAGCTGCCAAAGACTGTGAGTTGCTGGATTCTTTCTTTGTTCTAAGGGAAATAAGGAAATGGCCAGTAGACTATAGTAGGATCACACATTATCACAATCTGTCCTCAACATAGAGAAGGGAAGAAGAACATCAAAAGCTGCACAGTTTCTTGCTTTAGCAATGCATTCCCAAAGTGACTTTATCCAATATTTTCATGTATTAGAGCCTTGGGAAAATAACCAGGTTAATCCTATATGGCTTACTACATGATTGTGCTTCACCAAAGACTGTAAGCAATTCAAGAAATGACATATAAAACTCTGATAAATCTAACATTCTATCAGTGTCTTAAAAATCACTCACCTTCAGGCAAAGATCACTAATTTGGTCTCTTTCTAAACCTAGGCTTAAATTTGACAGCTAAGGCTTTAGGACATGAAGAGATGGGTGCTAGCTGAAACCCAAGGCTGCCTAATACATCTCTGATCTGAAGCCAAGTGCCTAAAACAACATCACGGACAATAGTAGAAGAAAAGATATAAGTCTAATCTCCCTAGAAATGTTCTTTTTTTTCAGGTACTCTCCTTATCTTATCCAACAATAAATGCAAATGAGTTTATGAATACATATCATATGCAAGCTTGGAGTAGAACCTAAACAACTTTAAAAAAGACAGTAGCCTCCGAATGAAAGAAATTCACTTTTTTTTTCTTTTTTGATCTTTTGTAAATAGTAAGCAAAAGTATTCACATAATTAAACCAAATACTTGCATTAACATCAAAAAACAAACTCATACAGGCAATGACTAATTTAAAAAAAAATTCTAATTACAGAGTGGAATTTAATTGGTTCTCTGTAATCACAAACATAGCTTTGTCAAGCAGTCACCTAGCTTCAGTTCACTAAAAAACACTATGTTCAATAGAAAAATTGATTCCAATCTGGAAATAGCCTCAATTATCCTGTAATATTATGTCTAACGACACATATAAAGCAATGCTTCTTAACCAATCTTATAATAGGATGACAGAAAAGAAATTACACAGTGAACAGGCTTATTCATGTATTTGTTTATTTATATCTGCTTCATTCCTTAAAAAGGATTTGTGCCTACTTGTAAAGAGCTCTTGTGTATGTAAGGAGGGTTGATGAAGCGAACATCTTAAATTTGGAAAGGAAACATAGATAGAGTAAAGATATGATGTTTAGGGCAGGTTGGCTGCTGAACATAGATTTTATTTTCAGTGGAATCTTATTCAAATATTATCTATGCCAGGAGTTAAATAATTGTCAAGTATCCATTAGACAAATCGGGTGTCAGTAAAAGTTTTCAGTGACACCTTGGCAATCCTAGAAATCATGTTTTTTTCATCAGCTTTGGTAGAAATAGATCCCTTCAGCACTTACCTTTCAGCTCTATAACTGAAATAGTGTGCTGATGTAAAGAGACTTCAATTGGCCATGTTGCTTTAAATATAATAGTGACAAGACTTTTCTTTCTAAAAAGCGCAATCTCTTGACCCTGAATTTGGGAAACTTGCATTAACTTCCAGCTATGCTACAAAGTGCTTGAATAATCTTGAGCAGCTTTCTGATGTCTCAACTCCTTAGTTTTCTCTTCTCAAATGGTGACAATATCTGTTTCATCCATAACACAGTGTACCAGTGTGAATACTACACACCTAAAAACAGTAACTATAAAAACTATTGCTGTAGGTTATGAGTATTATTTACATTTATATAACCATTTACTTTCTGTAAATCGATTTCATGTGCACCCTCAAAACAGCTACAGGAGCTCTAAAGATGAGACTGATAGGTTAGAAGACTTGCTGTAGCCCATATGGCACATGAGAGAACAGGGACAGAGGACACCTATTTGCCAATCACTTAATAAATTAACATTTGTATCACTTTTGAGTCTATAGAAGATGTTGTATACATGCTATCTCATTTAGTTATCTCAACCGTTCTGAGAGGACTTTAATATCTCTGTAGGTAATAGTGGTTGGCATGTTCTCAAGTACTTACTTACAGCAAGGCATTGTTCTAAACACTGTACCTATGCAGGTATTAACTATTTTCATCAAACAAGAGTCCAATGGAGTTGGTACTATAATCCTCCTACTTACAGCTGAGGAAAGTAATTAAAGAGATGCTAACTTGATTAAAGTCATCAAATGGCGGATACCAAACCTGGGGATGATAATCTATATAGACTTCTTAGTTAGTCAGTATCAAAAATCTGTAATCTTTGAACTATTTTGCTTTTCTTGAAAGCAAAGTACGTGTGTGTGTGTGTGTGTGTGTGTGTGTTTGTAATGTTGTCATTAAAATGAAAACTAATGAAGCAGTGAAATGGCTACAGAAATATAATCACAATAAAGATGAAATATAGTATTTATATCTGTAGAACGGATATATCCTGACTTTTTCAAAGACAATATGAGAGTGTATCTTCCCTCTAATGCAATATTAAAATATAATGTAAAATATATAAATATCATTATCTTCCAGAAAATGGAATGCTTCTTGTTTAGTTTACAACCCTTGACTACATTTTTTTTACTAGAAAATCATGCCATTTTTCTTGCTTCTAGCTATTGGTTTAGCAGGAGGTGCTTTTTTGTAATATAGCTATATATGATATTTAATTACTTTTTAAATGTAAATAATGTTTAACAAAAGAAGATATTTTAATCAAATTATCGATATTCTTACAGTAAAGCAGTTGTTTTAAATGTTCAACAAGTACCTGATCCAAAATGCATACAAATATGAGAATATGGTGATATTCATTTAAAATTAAATAAATATAGGCACTCTCATTGGAAGCAATTTTAGTATATCACTTGAAGAATGTTCCACTTAAAATTCTGTTTTACCAAGTTGGTTGATTTAATCCTGTTTTATATTCAGATAAACTAGCTGTTATTTATTGCCTGCATACTAGCTCTTCTACAAGCAAATATAATTCGCTTTTTTTGACTTTCCCCTTGCTTGGTTAGTTCACAGTTATTGAAGGCTCAGGAAGGGAAATAGGCCAATCTAAATAAAGATAATATAGACTGAAATAAATTTTTTAAATTATTTGATAATGCAATGCACAAAACATCTTCTGAGATGCTTATTTTCTGCTCAGAGGTGCTATACTCAGAGTCTACCCCTGCTCATGCCATTTTCCTTCAGTGGAATAGGTGGTTAAAAGGTCAGATGCCACTTTACCTATTGAGGATGTCATTAACTTTCAGAATAAAGGTAATAAGACAGGCAGTGTTGTTTCTCCAGCAAGGTGTAGGGGATAGCTTATTATGCTCAACAATTTAGGTTAAAGTGGTAGAAAATCTCAGTAATTTCAAGCAAATCTTTGAAGGAAACTCTCATGGTCATAGGGGGTTTCTTTCAGTAGACCCTATAAATTGTATATGCAAATATTGGTCTCCAATGCTGTTGAACCTAGAAAACAAATGAACCTCTTTTCTGGTTCATTTTCTAGAAATAAAAGTGGAAAAAAGAGTACTGACTGTTTCTGCTGAAAATATTAAGTAGGCAGGAAAAGCAACTGAAGCATACAAGCTTCTTTCTATCATTTTTTTTTCAATAGACACCATAGTTTCTTGTGTTTTTTGTTTGTATGTTTGTTTTGTTTTGTTTTTGCTTTCTTTTTTTTCCACCTCCATCAGGTCCTCTTTCTGCTCCCTTTAGGATAAATGCCATTGTAAGAGTTGTAAAATACAGACTGGCATAAATCTTGCTATTCTTGATTTTGGAGAGGCCCAGATACAAATAAGTTAGATGAAGTCATGTAAAGACCTCTGTTTGTTAAACCAAAGTCAGATAACTTCTTTCCTGGAAAGGAGTTACAACCAAGATTTTAGCTTCTGTAAGGAAGGATCCATGAGTCTGGAAAGTGAAACGATTATTTGAAACCAGTGAGGCACGAAGGTTGGAGAGATTATTGGTATCCATACTAGACCTGACCTCTTATTTCCAGAGGGGATTGGCATAGATGGAGCATCCAGGAGCTGCAAAAGATAGATTGCAAACTCAAGTGCAAAAAGTATTTTTCTGCCTAGAATATCTGTGAAGACAGGGGTGACTACAAAGTAACGGAGTATCATGTGGCCAGGCCACTATCAACAATGCAGTGTCCATCGCAGGCAGGTTATTCTCCACATTCTTGGTCAGATCAACCTTTACTGGTAGTTCAAAATTCTTATTTAGATGTTGCAGTGAGTTTAGTGTCCTCCCCCCATCCATGTCCACCAGGTCAGAATGCATCCTTATTTAGAAATAGAGTCTTTGCAGATATAATTAGTTAAGATGAGGTCATAATAGACTTGGCAGGTGGGGGCTGGAAGGCTAAATCCAATGACAGATGTCCTTACAAGAAGAAGAAAGAACAGACAAAGATATATATAAAGAAGAAAGACTTGTGAAGGTAGAAGCAGAGATTGGAATGATGCAGGTACAAGCCAAGATGTGCCAAGGATTGCTGGAAAGCAGCCCAAAATAGGTAGATGCAAGAAAGGATTCTTTCCTAGAGCCTAGAAAGGAAGCACGGCCCTACTGACACCTGGATTTTGGATTTCTGGCCTCCAGAACTAAGAGAACAAATTTCTCTTGTCTAGTCCCCTGTTTTGTAGTGATCTGCTACAGCAGCCATAAGAAATGAACACAAACAACATGTCATAGCCTCAGAGAAGTCTTCTCTAACTGCCCTGTGCTTTGTGTCACTACCCCATCTGACCTAGAAGGTTTTTTTCCCCCATATTACATCGTACTTTTTTTCAATTATATTTTAAAGCGATTCTTGATTTTTTGACTTTCTTTTCATAAAACAGAGAGATATTTAAGGTCAAATATTTTATTTATCTTCACATACTTAGATTGGGGACAGAAATCCAAGTTAACACAGAATGAATGGCTGACTTTTTATTATAATTGAATCATTAACTATATTATTTTAATGGTTTTCTACATATGTCCAATGAGATAAGCACACTTTCATTTAATTAGTAATAAACATCATCATCATCTATATACAACAATAGTTTATTGAGCTAGGTGCTAGGAATATATAAACCAAACAGACATGGTCCTTGTCTTTGAAATAATCTAATAGAATATATAAGAAGGAAGGGAAGAGAAGGGAGGGAAGGGGAGGAGAGGGGAGGAGAGGAGAAGTGTGGAGAGGAGAGGAGAGAAGAGGTGAAAAGTGAAGAGGAGAGGAGAGTAGAGTAGGAGAGGAGAGGAGAGGAGAGGAGAGGACAGAAAGCCTAGAGAGAAGAGGCAATCTGCTATTAAGATTTCAGATGGATTTTGTAACTTTTGCTTTTAACTATTTGGATATAATTTCTTCGCCCAAGAAAGAATATTTTTTCTATGTAAATTCCCACTATGTTTGGAAAGGGAGTGTCAGTGCTGACTGGTGTGTGCTGACAGTAAGTTTCAGGTCTAAACTTTATCCACATATGATGGCTCTCAAACTGTGTTGTGCATGATAATCACCAGAGATTTTTTGGATCCACATTGAAGAAGTCTGGGCGAAATCCAAAGATGCATCTTTTCAATAGTCATCCTGGAAACTTTGATTTCAACTACGCCTTTGAGAAACATTGCTTTGGAGAATTCTAAAGACACTTGTAAAGAAAAATGTGAGGTTTCTTCCCATCCATTTTATTTGTATCTTTGTTCATGCCATTACTATTCTGTGAAATGGGCTATCAATTTTTCTCTATCGATACTGAAAGATGTTCTTCAAGTTCATGTTCAAATCTCACAAAATTTCCTGACCATTTTATATCACCCTAATCATTTCTGTTCTGACTGCATAGGACTTATTATCTAGTTGCCATTTCATTCTATTTTACTATTTTTTGCTATATTTTTACCTCCATTCAGATGGCCAAGAACCTTTCAATGCATGTGGATATTAAATATTTTACATTATGTTTTATTTATTTTCAGAGAGGAAGAGAGAGAGAGCATGAGCGAGCTTATGCTCGAGTGGGGGAGGAACAGAGAGAGGAGGGAGAAAGAATTCCAAGCAGGGGAGACCAAACTGAGCTGTAATCAAGAGTCAGACTCTCGGGGCGCCTGGGTGGCTTAGTCGGTTAAGCGTCCGACTTTTGCTTAGGTCATGATCTCGCGGTTCGTGGGNTAAAAAAAAAAAAAAAAAAGAGTCAGACTCTCAACCAACTGAGCCATTCAAGTGCCCCACTGAATATTTTACTTTAAATAAAAGTATATTCAAACTAATTTGGAGAGACCACAAGCAAATAAGTTTGTTACCCTAAGTATTTCTTGACAATCATCTATCTAGGAATTTTGTTTTTGTATTTCTTAGAGAAACTGGTTTGTAGAAATTGTTCTAACAGAAAAATGTGAATGCAGGGATTGCAAAACATTAAAATTGTATTGTGCCTGTTTCAAATTTTTTCTTGGAAAATTTAACAGTCATACATAATATTCTTTTGCCTGAGGAGCCTATTAAGCCCTAGTAATATAACTACAAGTGCTGAGAGTGTTTCCAATTGCATATCTATAACCAAAGACCATAGTAACAAAGGGTTTCATTAGTCCTTATTGACATTATAGGTAAAAAAGAGAGTGTTTTAAAAAAGCTTGGTGAGACTGATTTCTTCATAAATAGCCTGCAGCATAAGCTTCTTTTAAATGAATTACTAATAGCATAAAATGTGTTAAATATTGCATCCAAACAGAATTCAGAAATGTGGAGTTCATTGACATTAATGAGTGGTATGGGTGGGGAAAGCTTTTCTAATCCAGAAATTTATGGTGTTCTCTATATATCTACCCTTCCATCAATCAGTCCTCCCGAAACTTGATTTAAAAAATTGATTTTGCTTTTGCACTTTTAAATACAAGTAATGATCTCCTTTTGCTTTCTACCCACAGCTGCAGAATCCCACCTGGATTAATCTAGTGATATATTGAAAATGAGCACATTGATCTTCCTTTACCCTTCCCTTCTTGGCTTTGTAGAGGTACTCCTGGACCCAACTTTAGCAGCAGTATCTGATATTTAAAACCCTATAGAGACTGAGCCTCCCTGGTTGAAAATAAATTGCTGCTCATTTTGGTCAAGCTCAATTGGTTTTCTAGAACAGGGCTAAGCCTGATGGTGATGTCATGACCACTCAGTTCCTGGTGGAAGAAATTGATTGATTGGTCTTGCTCAGAATGTCAGAGGAGCAATACACAGAGCGCAAGACATGAGCCACAGTGGGACTCCTGGGTTGACTTTGCGGCGAGATTTAAAATCCCTGGCAGAAAGGAAAACATGACAGTTGTGATGATAAGTGCCTCTGTAGGGTGGCTTCTTCAATTGTAGCAGTTCATGTTACAGAAACACTCTAAACAGCATGTATCAGGTAAAATAATTGCTGCTAGGTCACTTACAGAAAATTCTGAAAAGAGACTTTTTCAAAAAGCATACCATCTTTCTTGAATATGTTATACACTTAATTTTTAAAGACATTGGTCCAACTTTGGAATTTCTAACACATCACTCTCTTATTATGAACAAGTAATGAGAACATTTTAAAATAAAATGGCTCACAAGTAACAGACATCTTACCCAAATAATGCTGACTATTGAAAATTTTAGTGCAGAGGCTGCATCTGAGAAAGGCATTCAAGGTTGCTTCTTTCCATATGGAGAGCAAGGCTATTGAAACTAAACACCGAGGCTGGTTTATTAGTTCACTCTCTCATTCATTGATCCATTCAACTCCTATCAAGCAAAAGAAATATATAGATCTTGGGGTCACAGTGGTGACTAAAGTATTTCCCACTATCAAAGAGTTAGTTAACTATATACGAAGGTAGATTAAATGCAATTTGATGAATGCTATAATATAGATAGGAACAAGCTGCTATGGGGCACTTGTGGAGAAAGTTTCTATATTATCTCCCTCTGAATATAAATTTGTTTGAGGAGTATCTCACAAAAACTAGAATAGGAGATGGGGCCAGAAAGGTTTTCTTTGGGAAAAGAACATGGCTATTTCACTATTATCATCTAATTTACTATGTACCACTGTACGGTTGCTGGACTAATTAACCTGGAATCTCGCCATTATTCCAATAACTTCATTTTAGTCCAATATCAACAGAATATTTTCCTTCCTTCTTGTAAGATAATAAGCTTGTATAATCAGATCTTAATTCATGCCATGCACTCATTCAAAACATGTCCATGGCTTTTCATCATCACAAGAAGTATTCCAAGCAATTGAGATGGGCATTAAGATCCTTCATCACCTGGCTGCTATTATCCTGTTCAGAAACTTCTAACCTCTCACTTTGAGATTTAGACCCAAGGATTGCATTCATCATTATGTATAAATTCTGTATTTGCAAGTTTATCTGCCCACCAGAATTTATTTGCAATCCCAATATACATGGCACCTTTGCAGTCATTAGAAGGCATGTGCAGAATGATGAAAAACTTGAGTCTTTCAATGAAAGTGTCCTAGTTGAGGCAAAGCAAGCCACACGCTGCCTTTTTTTTTTTTATCAGCTCTCATACCATAGAGTGTCCTTTGATTAACCTATGTAGTGCCATATTTTTTACGTTTTTGAGCTTTAGGTTGGTGACTTTGCTGTTTAAAATGGCCCCCAACTGTGGTGCTGAAGTGCTTTCTAGTGTTTCTAAGCAGAAGGAGGCTCTGATGTGCTTTATGAAGAATATATATGTGTTATATAAGTTATGGAATTGTTGATTGCGAGTTCAGTGTTAATGAATCAACATTTTATACAGTATCTTTAGACAAAATGCACACAATGAATTCAGTTTATATATTGTCTGTTGGCAAAAAATGTTGTGACAAGAGGCTCACAGGAACCTAACCCTGTGTGTGTGTGTTGTTTTTTTTTTTAAGTTTATTTATTTTGAAAGAGACTGAAAGAGAAAGCACATGTAGGGGAGGAACAGAAAGAAGGAAGGAGATAGAGAGAATCCCACACAGGCTCTGCACTGTCAGCATGGAGCCCGAAGTGGGGCTCAAACTCTTGAACCACAAGATCTTGACCTGAGCTTAAGTTTGCTGCATAACTGACTGAGCCCCTAAACCCATGTTTTCTAATTGAGTGCTCATGGTGACTAACAGAATATAACCACTGCAAATAAAGAGAAATTGACTCTGTATGTCTTGACTACTCTACTGCTGACTCCTGAAGTGTGGTACCATCTTTTGCTCATCTTAGTGTCTTTTGGATTATCATGCTTAATACCACAGAAGTTAATAGGAGACATCGATCAAATGCTTGTTTAATAGAAGGATGGTTAAAAGTCTTAATTAATCAAATGACTATAGTCTCCCTTTTTTTCTTTTCGTAGACTAAAGGGATTCATTGAAAAATTTTAAGCTAGCTATATATATGAAAAAACAACTACTTCAAAATTAATTTGAAATCAAATTGGAGAAGGAGAATATAAAAATACACCCACATGTGTGTGGGTGTGTGTATACTTCTAAGATTTTAGGTAGGAATTATGTGTACTTAACAGCAAAAAAAGAATGGAGAGCCTAGATGAAAAGAAAAAAAATTCTAATCAGATGAACTTTTAAATATTTATAGTAGCTATCTATCACATAGATTCCTCCCATCAGGTTACATACCAAGAGGCAGAGCCAGATTTTCTGCCTAGTAGTCCAGGTTTTTGTTTGTTTGTTTGTTTGTTTGTTTGCATTTAAAATCCTTTGGGTTGTCATAGAACACTAAACTAAAACATACTATAAGTCTAGCTTTGCATAGTATCTTTTACTATCTGAATATATAATAGCATCCCCAATGAGAAGTGAGATAAATTTGAGGAATTGTGAACCCTGTAGGGAGGCCAAGTTTCTTCTTAACATCAGTATCCTTCTGGTTTTCATCAGGCTCATGCAGCAGAGGCAGCCGTCAGGAAAAAAAGTTCCATGTCCACTCTGATTTCCAAAAACCCACCCCTAGATAAAGCAGTGATGGCAACATGGTACTCTTTTGTTCTTTAGAAAGGGGAAAGGAGTAGCAGTATTCACGTCCTAGAGCACTGTGAATGTGATTGCTCTCAGTGGTAATAGAACCTTCTATTACCCAAACTAGAGCTCAGTCTTCCCAAACTAGGCTGAAGCCTTTTTTAACCCCCAAATAGAAATGTCGTGGGTCCACTTCAGGTGGTCACTTGAAGTGAATGAGGTCACTTCAGGTAATTTTGCTCTTATATTTCTCCAGGTTGATATTGCCCTACAAATAGAGTTCAGTTGAATTTTGAATGACAGAAGTTGTTTGAAGATATAATCAGCCAACCAGTATTTGCCGTTTGTCACAAAAATCAATCAATTAATCCATCATTCAAACAAATGGAATGCTATTCTGGGTCTTGCCCTATGTACACAGGAAAGTATATGGAACAGTATCAAGAAACTTAATCTCCACCTATTTTTAATTCTCTGTAGATTTATTTAGCAGTGATAGACATATTTGGATGCAGCTTAAAAGAGAAAAGTCTGTGTTTTGTAAAGGTGATATTTGTATAAATATTTCAATAACATTTTTTTGTTCATTAGGACTTCAAAATCTTTTGAGGAATCGTGGATACAAGCCTACCCCTCACAATATTCTAGATATTCAATAAATGTATGCTAAGGAAATAAACATAATGAATGTTTTCTAAAAGTATCTGAAAATCATAATTCCAGTAAACTCCAATTCTAAGAAGGGAAGAACACATTTAAAGCCCAAAAGTATTATAGATGGAAGGGGACTTAAGATCACTTACTCCATAAGTTTGCTCTTAAATTTGTGACACTTCTTTTTTTTTTATGTTTATTTAGTTTTGAGAGAGAGACACACACAGAGTGTGAGCAGGGGAGGGGCAGAGAGAGAGGGAGACACAGAATCCGAAGCAGGCTCCAGCCTCTGAGCTGTCAGCACAGAGCCTGACGCGGGGCTCAAACCCATGAACTGTGAGATCATGACCTGAGCTGAAGTCAGCCGCTTAACCAACTGAGCCACCCAGGTGCCCCAAATTTGTGACACTTCTATTCTTAGCCTCTGTTATAAGCTAAGCACAGGTATCTGGTAGTGAATGTTGAATTGGCTACCTGCCCCTATCTGACTTTTCTACAAATTGCCTCCCTTCCCCCTTAAAACCAGAGAAAAGAGATACAAAAATATGGTCCTGGAGTGTGTGATCATCAAGTATTATTTTGGGCCTTCAGCCCTACAATAGCTGTTTGAACCAAGGGTGGCCAGTTGGTCCATACAGAGTTAATGAGCTCCTTCATTGGAAAATTTCAGATTGAGACTGTAATTTCAACTAGCATATAGAATAACATAGGAAGAGAACTAGCATATGGTTAGAAAGGAAAATAAAGTAACTACCAAAGGGAAACAAGGATAAGAGCTTGATATGTCTACTTTCTGTTTCTACCTCATTCCTAAGAGTGCCTCTGGTTCCATAACAAATATCCTCTATTATATATTTCCTTTTGCCTAAGCTAGTTTTAGAGAGTTCCTTGAGAAGTAACATTAATAGCATAAACTTCTGAGCCACAATTCTTGGAGTCTAAAATCACAAATATTTTGTAAAAAATGTTGAACCTCTTTATTCTTCAGTATCTTAGCTATAAAAGAAAAATAATAAAGTAACACAACATATATTGGAGATAAAGTTAAAAGTAGAAAAAACACACATAGACAAAACATATATACATATAGAATTTATATATATAATATACAAATGTCTATGTATATTTATAATATGTTAAATATATATGTTATATACACACATAAACATATATATAAATATATACATATATAGGTAATATATACATTTATAGAATAAACATATAGATGAGGATTATATAAATACTGATAGATGATACACGCATACATACATAGATGATTATATTCCTCATTTAACTTCACCACAATCTGGAAGATAAGTACACACACACACACACACACATGCACCTAGAAGAGTAATAGTGTCTGACACATAGTATGCATTCTGTAGATATTAGCTTGGCAAAAAGAATAGAAAGACAAATAGTAGAATTCTAATGACCTCAGATGTTCTCCATGAGTTGCCTCACAATGAATAAGCTTCAAGGGAAGGTCATTCAACCCAATCTCAATTTTTTCTCTAAATTGTTAGGTGTTATCAAGTGGGCTTCTCAAATTATTCCTCTAGAAAGCTGGCCCTGAGCTCAGTGTGCACACACTAGCCTTACCCACCAGTCTATCCTCACAGCTTATAACAAGACAGAGGAACAGGGATGAGGTTTCCATCCTGGAGTAAACCACAGGTGCAAACGGGCTCTCTCACCTTTGTACTGCTCTCCAAGGGAAGATAACCTAAGCGAAAGTCGGACGCTTAACCGACTAAGCCACACAGGCGCCCCTCTCCAAGGGAAGATAAGAGAACAAGGAAATAGGGTGCCTAATTTTGCTGACTGTCTGGTTGAAAGTGTTTTTAATAATGCTTATTTTAGGATCTTAGGGCTGCTGTAACAAAGTGCCACAAGTAGAGTGGCTTAAATAACAGAAATTTATTCTCTGACAAATCTGGAGGCTAAAATTCTGAGATCAAGGTGTTTACAAGGCCATGATCTTTGTGAAGGTGCTCACTAAGGCTCTTTTCCAGGTCTTTCTCCTAGCTTCTACTAGTCTTCTGGCAGAATAATTCCAAACTTCACATGGCCTTTTGCCTGTCCCCATGTCTACCGGTGATTTCAAATTTTCCCTTTTTATGAAGATATTAGTCATACTGAATTAGAAACTACCTTAATGACCTTATCTTAACTTGACCATATATAAAGATTCTATTTACAATATTTACAAATAAGGTCACACATTCATAGATTATGGGGATTAGGACTTCAATATCTTTTAGGGGATACAATTCAACCCATAACAGTACCTATACTAGACAGCATAATAGTCAGCCACCATTGACACATATTAACCATGGAGGGCAGCTAGGCTAATAAGAAGAATGGGCATCAACTTCTGACTATTCTGTCCTGAAATTATTTTCTGCTCTGACTGAAGAATAAATTATTAAGGATATAGGCAGAGAAACAATGGAACCAAGACAATTCTCCCAGAATCTGATTCCCTTCTGTTCTATATGAATATTCTCCTTAAAGCCTAAGGAAAGCAGGATATCACTGTTAACTTCTATAAATATTTACGTGTTGAAAAAATATATCTCAATCACTCTAAGTACTAGGGGTACAAACATGAGTAAGAAACATAACATCCAATCTTCAGACACTCTCATTCTGACAAAGGAAACAGATAGTTACTAGATAAATTATAATAATTGTGATTAGTTGCTTAATGGAATTATAAACAATATTATCAGAATACAGAGGAATAAAATATTAAATCTATCTGGGATCATAAGAAAAAGTTTTATGGTCACATCAGTATCACTCATAAATAATGAGATGGAAATAAAATGACCTTTGAGCACAGCTTTGAAAAACAAATGAAATTTCATGTGTTACAAAAAAGGATAATACTATTATGCAGTTGAATATTCATAATATTAGAAGTTGTGATTTGTATGCTTCTTAATGTTAAAAAAATAACATGTCATATCATTAAAAATGTCACACATACACACACACACACAGAGAAAATCAGATTCACCCCATGGAGGCTCATTTCTAGTCCTGCTCCCAAGAAGGGTTTACTTATTATTATTACTATTCATAAGTTGATTGGTGGTTATAGTACATAAATGTGTCCTTTATCAACATCAGATATTTTTCTCTTAATATTTTACCAAGGTAAATGAAAATTTACTCACTCCACCCTATATCTCCCATCCCCAATACAGAAATATCATTCTATTTTCACCTTTACTTATTATGACTGACTCACAACCATAGAGAGTTTTTTTTAATAACTTCTCACTTTTTAGAATGATATTATTCGTATACCACATTTCCCTTCACCTTCCTACTCTTTCCATCTCTATCTCCTAAACTATTGTACTTATACTTTTACTTTCATATTGTCAAGAATGAAAATATTTATACCCTCTTTTATAATTATAGTCAAATCTTCCATGAGTCATCTATAGGTTGATTCTAAATGCTAAAAGTGCATAACTATTATTTACATTAATACAACCTATGTAATTATGGTTTACTGGAGAAGCAAGTATTTGATGTGAATGTATTAGTCTAATTTTCTACTGCCATAATCCCTTTGTTATTCAAATGGGAATTTTCAAATGGGTTTTCTCCATTTCACTAATTGCTCAAAACCAGGCCAATTTACTTTGCTTCATATTTTGGATCATGGTTTTTTTGCACTGCTTTCAATATTTTTATTTTGAAATGATGTTAGACTTAGAAATGTTGAAAAGCATGTATAGAGAGTTCACATATACTGTTCCACCAACTCTCCTAATGTTAACAATTTGTATAATCATAGCATTGCTATCAAAATGAGGAAATTGACATTGCTACAATACTATTAGCAAAATAATGGACTTTATTTGAACTTTACGGGGTTTTCTACTAATGTTTTTTCTCTCTCAGTATACCACATTGGATTTATTTCTCATATCTCCTTAGTTTCTCCTAATCTCTGACAGTTCTTCAGTTTATACTTGTTTTTTGTGACTTTAAAACTTATAAAGAGTACTGGTCAGTGCTTTATAGAATATCTCTCAATTTTGATTTGTCTTGTGATTATGATTTTGCATTTTTGGCAAAAATAACAAGATTCATGTGTGTTCTCATTGACCCTTCATCTCAGGGATATGATGTCCATGTGTTCTATTATGACTGATTTTAACATCAGTCCCTCATTTAAGGTATTGTCTGGTGGGTTTCAGCATTGTAAAATTACTATTTTTTCCTTTGTAATTGATAAATATTCTGTATGAGATCTTTGTACAAGATCTTTGTGGCTATACAAATATTCCATTTCTATTCTAATTTTCAACTACCATATAGCATCAGTGAAACTTGCTGTAATAATTCTTAATGTGTTTTTATAGTTTAACATTCTTTCTAGATTAATTAGAATCTTTTTGTATGGGAGAGCTGTCTCTTCTACCCTATGTAATTATTTATCAAACTATATTAGTATGGGCCCTAGGATATTTGTTTTATTCTATGGCTTATAATGCAACACTACCACTATTTAATTAACTCTTCAATTTTTTCCGTCTTTGGCTCTTACTAGCTTCTTCCATTCGAGATGCTGTGTCTTCCTGATTTACTGCTGCCCTTGTACCAGCACTTGTTACTTTTTAGCCTAGGAAGATGTTCCAGGCACATCTTTTATTTTCTCTTATATTTGCCCCAGACCTGGGATTTACTTTTCTCCAAAGAAACGTGGTTAATTTTATTATCTACTTGGGTCTATTTGGGGACTTTCTCTTTTAATGGTCAATATACCTATTTATGTACTAGATGATACCACATTGTTTCAATTATAGAGAGAAACTTTAATGAATGATATGGTTATTGCTTCCTTATAGTTTTTCTTTTTCAGTGTTTTACTAGCATGGTTGATTTTCCATATGTACTTTAGTTATCAAAATGTTTAACTTTATAAAATACTGGCTGGTATTTTTACTGCAATTAGAATGAATTTGTGTATTAAATTAGTGAGAACTGACATCTTTGTAATGTAGAATCATCCTCTCTGAAAATACAGAATATATATTCCATTATTTTAAGCCTACTTTTTTTGAGTTTCAGGATCATTGCTAAATTTTTTCTTATACAGACTTTATGTCAGTTTTGTTCTTTAGTATTTAATCTTCATTACTATTATAAATAAAGCTTTTGCTATTTAGCTGCTTATTGTTTGTACATATGGAAAACTATTAATTTTTGTATGTTAATTTTAGGCCCTGTAATTTTTTTTCCTGAATTCTTAATGTTTTAGTTAGTTTTATTATTGATTATCTGGGGTTTTCCAGGTATGCTATCATAGATGCAAACAAAGATTAATGGACTTTTTCATACCCGTTTTATACTAGTAGTTGATTTCTCTTATCTAATTGCATTGACTAATGACTCTAGCACAAAGTTGAAGAGTACAGTGTCATCTGCTGTCACATTAAATGGTTTTCAGCTTCTCTTCTACAGTATCTGATATTAGGATCACTATCTCTTCTCTGTTTTGCTTTGTATTTGCCTAGTATAGCTTTCCATCCTTTTCTGAATCACTTGGTAGTAGATATACATCTTATACTTAGCATACAGTTGGGTCTTGTTTTGTGAGCCTCCAATGTTTCTTCTTAACTAGGTGAGTTAGTTCATATACAAATATATTAATGTATAGATATGAACATATGGCAAATAAATTTATTCTGAACTATCATATTTTATAATTATATTTATGTTATTGTATTTGTTTACATACCTATTAGCTCTGTTCCAACTGACTTGTAAACCTTCGTTGGGTTTCCAGTCACAGAAATACAATTCCTTCTTTGCCTGCCTTTCATTTCCACTACTTGTTCTTAGATCCTTTTTATATTTAATATATTTGTATCCTCCTTTATGTCATTTTGTCTCCAGGATATTTTTCCTGCCTTTCTTTAATATATGTCATTCGATTTTCACTTGAGTTAATTCTTGTTTTAGCTCTTGAAATTTGTTATTAGTTTATGACATTTTTTTCTTATGCCTTTTCTTTTTAGAGTTCAATCTGTTATTTTATTTCTGTTTTTTGCCACTTCCACTTTTTAAATTTCTGATTCAAATACTTGTTTGAGTACATATAATTCTATTTAGAATGTTAGTTTACACACTTTTACTTGTTTTTTTTGGGAGAAGAAGGTATGCTTTGTATTGTGTGTAATTTTTATTATTTTCTTCAAAACCCTGTAAGCATTTCACTTTTCTTTTGTTCATTTTTTATGGTATTAGTGCACATTACATTGGGAAATTGTAAAGCAATATGCAATATTCCTAGTGTAAGTATACTCTTATTTCAGTATATAGCACCATCCAGATAGTTTAGAAGGTTTTGCTTTTTGTTTTCATGGCAAGATTCTAATCTTCTGATTTCATGATTCTCTTTACTCTTGCAGGTACACTACATTTCCCTCCCCCTTTTCTATGTTTTCCCTTCACTAACTAATTGTCAAAGGATGTCCCTCTCTTTTCTGTTCTGCTTTGTTTCAGTGTCCCTTTGCATCTGATTCTCCAGTCACTTGTTCTTGAAATGTCTTCCTATAATTTTTTCTCTGATCTGCCCAAGCACTTTTTCCAGTATTTTCAGAGTTGGGTCATTGTGTTAAGTCACACTAAAGCTCTTGGCCCACCATCTTCATCTGCTCATCTGTCTTCCCTATAGTTTTTTGGTTTGTTGGTTTTTTGTTTGTTTGTTTGTTTGTTTGTTTGTTTCAGTCTGTGGTCACCACAAAGCATTGACGCTGACTGGAGGTGAGGTAGAAATATGAGAGATCACATATTAGGATTTAGGAATTGTATTCTTTTTACTCATCTTGTGGGTTTTGTGTGCTCTGTCTTCAAATTATGATGATAGATTTTCATAAAATTTATGTTTCTCTTTTCTTTTTTTCATATGAGTTGGGAAAATATTTTTGTAGATACTTAGTTTGTTCTTGTCAGTGTTCTATCCAGATGTCTGGCCTCTTAAACTGATTTTGTCGTTGTGTTGTTTTAATATTCAAGTGGCCCTTTCTCTTCTTTATTATTAGAATATATGTTGTATGTGTTCGTTACATACATAATGCTTTTCAGCTTATTCCTTAATACATTTATTGCTGGGTTTTTAGTACTTTTAAATATCATCTGATTAGATTCCTGATTTTTAAAGTCTGCTTCATATTTAAATCTTAACTTTCTCCTAAAGTTTTGTTGTTGTTAGTTTTTTTTTTTCTCTCTTCAATCATTTTTCCCTTTTTTGTGAGAAAGAATTTTCTTTCGCTTGACGTTCTATGCTCACATGAAATGGCATTATTAGAACAATCTGACCTATCACTATCCTTTCAACTACTTCTCCAGAGAGGAAGATAGTGTCTCATCTAACAAGCAAATTTTGTAGAAGAAACTGAAGAGGTCATGGCTCTGTTTCTTTTCTCTCTTTTTCTTCAAAATTGATGTATTATATAGATGAAGCACCGAAGGAAAACTTTTATAAAGAGGATATTAGAAGTTGTTTCTAGATCAGAAAGATGCCCAATGGCATCTGACAGAAGAGAGCAAAATCTAAGATAACAGACTTGGGTGAGTTCACCAGAGGAAGGCAGAACTAAGGACATAACCGAGAGAAGACTTTCAAAGCTACTGATAGAGAATCCCCCATAACAGCAATACAGGGAAACATATTTTGAATATCTAAACAGACAAAAGTGGAGAGACAGGCAAGGTCAGTAAAAAATAGTCAACGTATTTTTAGATTACATTTCAGGGTGGGAGAGTTATTGTAGGCAACATATCTGACAAATTATGCTTCTCTAAGAGGAACAAAGATTTGAAACATTAAAAGGATGCCAAGCAGAGCTATAATGAAACTCTGGGCCTGTTTCTAATATTGGTCAGCAGGGAAATTAATTTCTTGATGGGCTCATCCAATTCAGGCAGGTGAAAAAGTGTAAGACTTTGGATGCTTTTGGAAAATGTGGTATGTGCTGATTTTGTTTCACTGACTATGGGAAACTTTATATGCAAAAAACCCCAAAAAGAAACAGATACCATGGTGAAAAAAAACAAAAAAAGAAATATTATGAGAAGGCATAGCAGAGGTAGTGCTTCTTTCTGGACCAGTAGGAATGCAAAGTTTAGAAACATGAATAACAACTTCCACTCAAAATCTGCTGAGGGTTATTCTCCAATTGAAGCAAATATGGGTTAGGAATAGGAAAGACTGGCATCTCATCTAAAATTCTGGCAAAGAGCAACAATTTCTCCAAATGCCACTTTCTTAGAGAGGAAGCATCATGTTTGGTTATTAATGTAGAGTACTAAAATATAAATGTTAATGCAAGATGGTCTTTTTATCAAATAAATCTAAATTTACAGCTTATAGATTCTGGAACATTAGCATAGGTTAACTAGAAACCTAATGAGGCTGACACTAGGAAAGATAGAAAAAAACCCAGAAAACAACTAACTACTTTTACTCTAATATCCTTAAGTTTCTGTCATAGTTTCTTAAGTTTCTGTCATGGCTTTTAGTAACTAAATTCTAGAATATAGAGCCATAATTTTGCTTCTGTCCACATTTCTAGGGACAGTGGATGGGCTTAATTTTTTAAATTTGGGGGTACAGGCCAGTGCTATGATGATACAATGTATGCTTTTATCTTCCATATGAAACTTCGGGTCTGCAACATCAGATAGTTTAGATAAGTAATGTCAACAGTGCTCCAGGAATATGTAGAAGAGAATCTAGCCTGACTCTATCAGCCACCTTCATTGGAAACCCCAGGACAGAGATTACATAATACTAATTATAAGAGGGAAGACATTTGGGGTGTTCCTTTATTGGATTTACATATCTTAGACTTTCAACTTACAAAGTCAAGGGAATTTGATCAACTCTTTTGAATTTGATGTATTTATAAGATTTGACATTAGTGTTTTGGAATATTAATCAACATTTTGGAATCTGGTAATAGGATGGGGTTATACTATACATTTGGGACATCCCTATTTTTTTGTTATTATTTAAACTTAAATGTAAACAGTTGAGATCATTGCAGAACATTTTTTTTAAGTTTATTTATTTATTTTGAGAGAGAGAGAGAGAGCGAGCATGTGAGCAGGGAGGGGCAGAGAGAGAGGAATAGGGAATCCTAAATAGCCTCCATGCCCAGAGACCCCGATATGGGCTCAATCTCATGAATTGCAAGATCATGCTCTGAAGAGTCAGACACTCAACAGACTGAGCCAACCAGGCACCCCCATTGCAGAACTTCTGATAAGCTATTTGAGACAATGCGGCTGGATACAATTTGAGTTGGAAAATAGAACAGAAAGTGAGGTTTAAGTCTTAGATACAGAGAAACCCTGACATTTCTTTGATTTATGTGCTCCTGTATTCCAAAGCCTTCTGGAAGTCAAATTTTGAAACCTCACTAATGGAAATTCAGAGTGGCTGGTCTACGAGAAGTAGACTCAAGGAAGGTAGGAGAATTACTCTGAGGAAAATCATTATTGATCTCTTTGCTTCATAGACAACCACATTCTGGGTTGATCAAAGGCCTCATGGTTAGACAAAATGGTTTAAGAGAACAGATCAAGAGAAATCTGGAATTCAAGATTAGGGAACCTCTTGTCGTCTGGCATCTTGATTCTTCAAATCTCAGCCCACCAGGCCCCACTATTTCTTGGACTTTCAGGAAGTCACCTGCGTTTGCTCAAGCAATTTTATCAGAGGATTTTCAATAAAGAAAAGTAAGCTTTACCCATACCAATGAAATTCTCAATTAGATATATGCTAGATCAGTGGTATTGGGACAATACCACTGATCTAGCATATATTAGTTACCACAGTATTAATATATCTAATATATCTAATATATCTAGCATATATTAGATACCACAGTATTAGTTATTGTGGTATCTGGATATCTAGATGTAGCCAACAAGGTAGATTCATTACAACACTTTTTCCTACTTGGCACAGTAAAATATTATTTGACCTGTGATCTCACACCTTATTTGCAGAACTATTCACTGACCTCAATTCAGTTACTTGGGTTCTTAATCTACAAAAGCTCTAGGCTCGTGACTGTCTGCTTTTTTTATTCCTGCATGTCAGGTTGTATTATGTAATAATACTGCATAGCAGTTCAGACTATGTAATGGTATTTAAATTCTTACTATTTGTTCATTCACGCACAATGATTATCTAAGTCAAGCCATCTGTTCAAAACTCATGATAACAGAGTGAACAGAAATATGAGAACCTTGCCCTTAAGAAGCTTGCACTCCAGTGATAGAGCCTGGCAATTATCCTGAATACATAAGATACTTACAGGGTACAAGAAGTGCTATGAGCACACAACTGATGCTTTGTAACAGAGTGACTGCCATACTGGAGGAAGGGGTGTTTCCATGTAAAACAAAAAGGAAAGGAGATTTTAAGCAGGAGGCATTTAACAGGACCTGAAGACAAGAAAGAGCCAGTCACATCAAGAGTTGGAGGGTGAGAAATGCATTCCAGTCTGTGAGAATAGCCAGCTGGCGCAAAAGCTTTAGGGTCTGGGAAAACAGCAGGGTTCCTAGCCCCCAGTTATTAGTGGCTAATCGGACACAGCTTATCTATAAGCAGCCAACAGAACTGTACTAATGCATCGCACTTGCAATACCTGCTTGGGTGCTTGCTATAGGCACTGAGTAGTGTGGCTGCAGAGAGGAAAGTGGGAGGGAAAGAAAGCTTAGAGCAGCTTAGAGCAGGTAACAGGAGAATGCACAGCACCTTGTGTAGACAGCTAGTGTACTGCATGGGTAGGGCATGCTAAGGCGTTTACGTTTTATTCAGTGAACATTTGAGAAGCCCAGAGGTGTGTGTTTTTATCAAAACAGTGGCAAGGCTTGGTTCTCGCTGGACAGAATTGCTGTTTGGAGATGGACAGTGGAGGAGCAAGAATGGAGGCGAGTGTGACTCTGTCTGCTGCAGCTGTCTCCAGACAGCAACTTGTACACGGCACTGTCTTGGGCTTTTCAGTGTGGAGACCTGCATATTCTCTTAGGTGTTTTGAGCTCAGGGGAATCTAATTTTAGCAGAATTCACAAAATGTGAGCATTTCCATATTTAATGGCACACAGCAGCAAAGCCCCTTGAGCCAGAAAATCGTGATTTTTTTGCCAGGCTCACAGCAGGAGGGCTCACTGAAAACTCACCAGGACCAGATTTGTGGCCCCAAAAGAGCAGGGCAGTAACAAGGATTTCTTGTCTATACTACAAATTGGAGGATACTAGTGGAGCAAAAACCTGCTAAAATGCACTACAGTAAGGAAATCAGCTATTAGAATAAATGTATCATTTCCCTTAGGTAGCTTTCTTCTGTGATACAGGTGAATTGATTTACATGATTTCAGTACACAGAGATATTTATCTTCAGCTTCATGTAGAAATACGTCAGCCAATTTTCTTTGCAAGCAAAGCATGCAAAATTGTACATTTCCTTATTCCCCTTAAATATTTTATCTATTAAGTCATATTCCATGTGACAAACACTGCTTACAATTTCTAAACTGTAAGAGATTTCAATCCAAGTCAACAGTGGGTACCAGGCAAATGGCTAGTTTTCCCTAAAGTAATCCTATAGGAATCCTAAAGCCAAGACTCTAGAATTAGCAGGTGGTAAACATAAGCAAAATCTCTGTGGAATTAAGGTATCAATAGTGTCAAGTTCAAATGCATACAGTACGACCTTGGCCAAAGGAGTTTAGGGAAATGTGTTTTGGAAACCTTTGTTATTAGAGAAAAAGTTTGGAACATAATGAACAGCTGTCATCGTAGCTTCCAGCAGCATATGTGGTCCAGGGGTGATAATATTAGTTCAGGTTATACCATCATGTAAATTTAGGAGAAACTTTGCCCAACTTTCTGGGTCTCAGATTTTCTTTTTCTCAACTGAGAGCAAATTTATTCTGCAACTAAGACCATTACTGACAGAAATAAAATCATTTAAAAGAGTTAACTAGCTGAAGAATTGTGCCATTGTTAGCCAGTAACTAGTCGGGATTTTTATTATTGCATATTTCTGTATGAAAACTCTCAGAGTCTTCATATCTGTGGTATTTTATCATTTGATTGTTGGTGGTGGTGGTATGTGTGTGTGTGTGTGTGTGTGTGTGTGTGTTTAAGGTACTTGTTCTAGACTATTAATGGTGTTTTTAGTTTTAAAAGTTTTATCCTTAGCTCTAGAAAATGTTTTTTGCATCCTTTATTTGGCAATTTGCTCATTTAAGTAACCCCTGCTTCTCCTTCTAAAGCTACTATTGATGAAAAGTTGATCCTTTTGGATTGAACTTAATGTTTGTGTTTTTACACTTTTAGTTTCTATTTTTTATCCTTATGTCCTACTTTTTGGAAGATTTCCTACACTGTTGACCTTTAAATTAAATTTTTGTTTTGCTAATGAAAATTTTGATTTTCAAGAGCCTCTTCATGTTCTCTAATTGTTTGCCTTTCTTGTCCTATTCTTGCTTTACGGGTACAATATTTTCTGTCATCTCTCTGATATATTACAGGTCTCCTTGTTGGCTACTATTCCTGATATTGTGCTTTTCCTGTGAATTCCTTTTGAGATTGCTCATAGTAATTTATTTTTTTCTTATCAGAGGATTTCTACAAAATGTTGTGCTGTGCTTGGCTCTCTATTCACATTTAAGATTAAGGCAGCAAAAAGCTAACTGGCTCTTCTCTGTGAGTGAGGATAAAGATTATTGGCTTGTGAGTTTCACTGTAGAATGATCAGTTGAGTTCACTTTTTTTCTTTTAAGGTATGCAGCTCTCTAAGTGTCAATATATGAAGTCTTTTTTCTGGGGCTATTTAGTTATTCAAGAGAAATTCCACTGAATCTTCTACTTGGCAGAAATTTTGCTTTCCAACAGTCTCAAAGCAGGGAGGAGTAAGGTACCTTAGCATTTAGATTTAGTGCCATTCAGCATGTAGATTTTGCTTGATCCATTTTATTATCTACTTATTTTACTTCTTAAAGCTTATTTATTTATTAATAGAGAGGGAGAGACAAAGCGAGAGAGAACGAGTGGGAGAGGGGCAGAGAAAGTAAGGGAGAAAGAGAATCCCAACCAGGTTCTGCACTGTCAATGAGGAGCACAACGTGGGTCTCTATCCCACGAACCATGATTCATGACCTGAGCTGAAATTAAGAGTCCGACACTTTATCAACTGAGCCACCCAGTCATTTTATTATTTATTTAACCCTATCCTCAACCCTGCCCTTGACTGCATGGGATACCAGTTGTATGAATTGGTGGCAGGATTTGGGTGTGGCTTCTCCTCTCTGTACAAAACGTCTAACCAGATACCCAGCTGATAGCATAAGCTTTATCGCACCTTTCCTGTGGCCTGTGCTTACAAGTTTTGAGGCTCTCAGTAGTTTACACAGATGAATTGCCTTACTTTTCCTGAATACTCTGTTCTTTAGCATTGAGGTTAGAACTTTCCCTATCCTTTTTTAAAAGTTTTATTAATTTTTGAGAGAGAGAGTGAGAGAGTGAGTGAGCACATGTGTGCATGGGGCGGGGGGGGGCAGAGAAAGGGAGAAAGAGAATCCCAAGAAGGCTCTGCACTATCAGTGTATTCAAGGCTTGAACTCACAATCCATGAGATCATAGCCTGAGCTTAAATCAAGAGTTGGACACTTAACACACCGAGCCACGCAGGTGCCCCACTTTCCCTACACTTTGATTATTATCACTTTTTCATGTGCTTCTTCTCTTCCAACAATCTGTTGGCAGAGTTCCTTTATTGTTGTCTTTTGTCCCTTCTCTTCATCCTCATGTGCTCTCTAACTATAACTCTGCTGGGCTTCCATGTCTCACAAGTATGTAAGCAGCTGGAAGGCACACACCATACTTCGTTTAGTCTTCTTTTCATGAGCTACTAGGATGGTGTGTAGCATAAGGTGGGAATATAGAAGTTCAGTTGGTTTTTAAGAGGCTAATTATTAAAACCAGTATTTATGAAACTACTACTGAGTTGAGTATTTTCTTCCAGAAATTACAGGGATGAGCAGAAAGGTAGACAGATATTAGTATTGCTTCCCATTGGTTCTAGCCATTGTAACATAACCACAAATCCCAGGAAACTTGGTTTTGATTCTGTAAAAGGATTTCGTTGTTGGATCTATTCTATAAAAGAAGTGTGTTTTCCTACAAAAGGAATGAAGACAAATAAGAAATAAATTGTCTTCTCATAAGGGTTTGGAAACATATGCCCAGATCAAAACTGGCCTCTTGACTGAATTTATTCTATTAGTTTTAGACCATCCTATAGGCCATTTAGATGATTGACCATGGAAGTCAGAGTAGCTTATCTAGTCAACCTCTTTTTAATATCAATATTTTTCATTAGATACTATAGCAATAAAGATCCATCCATTTTTCCTAGTGCATTTCTATCTTGGATGTTTATATATGTCAGAATGTGATCCAAGGTCAAATGCTGCACTGTATTTTAAACAAGGGAGATTTATCATTTCATAGAGGCCAGGAAGAATTTTTCCCTCTATGGTTAGCTGATTTTTAGTTTTTCACACTTGTAGTGAAAACTTACTTTTTATAGAAAAAAGAAACACCTATCCTTTGTGGAAAATGTCTTTTAGTTTGGGGATGGGGGAAAAATGAGGTGCTGAATGAAAAATGATTTGCTCTTTTGTCAACCTTCAAATAGGTGATTTTTCTCCGGTCTGCTTGGCAATGAGATGTATTTTAATTCAGCTCTATCAGCAACAGGCCAAAGTGCAGGGTTTCTTTTCTTCTCCCTTTTTGTTTTGTTTCTCTTTAATTTGAAATTAATCAAATCACACATTGCCATGCCGTCCCTTGTAGCTGATATGAAATAAGAAAGCCAACTCGCCTGTTGTGGTCTGGATTACTATGTTTCACTACTATTGATTGGGGCAGTTATAGTCTTGCTGGTTGAATTTTAAACGTGGCTTGATGCACCCAGGCATGTGATCATCTAAATACAACTCCAGACACTTTAGCAATTAGAAAAAAAGCAATTTCTCTGAAGCTGGTTGGAAATACAAATTGCTTGTCAAATGAACAAAATATGTTCTCTTTGCCAGGGAGAGCAAGATGGAGAAAGGTTAGGGAGGTAGCAGGAAGACTTAAGAGTTAGGAGTGCTAGGAGATAATTAGCCTTCCCACATCAAAAAGCCTAACCTTTGTTCTACAATTATTGAAATCATATAGAGTTATTGAACTGATAAGAGTTTAGTTTGAAAACAGCTGCCTTTTTTTTTTTCAAGAAATGTATGTGGGCACAGTGCTCAGATTGAGAAAAATGCATCTGCGTTTCACATATACCTGCACTTCATAGAACATAATTAATATTCAGTATAATTAACAATGTATGTATTGTCTTCTCTCTATAAAGACCTCTAGTGCCTGACTGATTGAATAGGAATGAGGACATATGTTTTAAACATACCCTACTCTTGGCCTTAACTGAAACAGCAGGAACATCTAGTCACTAGAGGGCAGCCATAATCTGTTATAGTCCATAAAGATCTTCCTGGATATTCAAGTCCAATTGCAGAGGTGGAGGGCATGATTTCATGAAAATCAGAGAGCTGTTTCTCAGCTGTACTTATTTCAGAAAGAGGACACTAACATCCTTGTTTAGACAACCTATCAGAAATGATCTGATTAAAAGGCAAAGCAAACAGATGATTACAACACTGCTTGTGTCAATTTCATGTAAATATATACCACAGTTATCATAGGAAAAACGGAATGTAATAAAAAAGCCTGTGAGCTTTCACGTGAATGGACAGGCCTCATCCACTTTTCTATTGTTTGCTATGGTTGCCAGGAAACCGAAGTTCCAAGCAAGAAAAGGAAATCACTGAACAAGTAACTATGGAATGAGTATGAGGCTGTTCATTTCTTCAACATTTAGCTAGCTTCAGAATGCATGTAGATCTACTGGAAGGACTTGGAAATCAAAAGCAAATGAACACTTCATGTCAGCAGATGTTAGTAGAACTTTGTAACGGGTAAGTGTGCTCCATGCCAACCTGAAACATGAACACTGCCAAGTAAACCTTACACATGGTAGAGTTTAAGACTCTTGCCTTTATACAGACCTCCTTGTCTGGACAATCTGAATTAAAGATAAGTGCCAATTAGCATTATGCAGACATTTCAGCTCCTTCCTTTCCTTTTGAGCCACTCACCTACCAATTTAAAAATCATTTGCAGTATTTATTAAACCCAGTAGAGGTCAGTAATGAGCAGACATTGTAGTGCATGGTTATTCATTTTCCATCACATTGTTAGGATACTTCCTATAGGTCGTCTACATCACCTTCTGTGAAGTGTACATGAAAAGTACTTACTATTGTTGGTGATGGCATCCTAATGATAGTTCAATGGTGTAATGGTCATAAGGTTAGTTAAATGAATATGGAAAGAGAAACTTTGCTGTTTGTATAGAATAAAAAGAATTCTAAGCACCTGCCTTATTCATATTGTGCTTCACATCTGCAACAAGATCAATTTTCTTTACATTAATGAATGACGAATGAATAAATGATTAGGCTTAATATCATCTTCACGTAAGATAACATTTTGAAGGAATATACACAGACCCGTTACTTTTAAATTTTTAGGTGTCTATAGATGCTTCTATGCTCCATAATTTAAAATTGAAAAATAATTCATATTAGCCTTTTGATATTTATGTTCATCCCAATCAACATTCACTGAGAGTGAAAGCATAATCATGTGAAGGTCCACACAATTTTAAAAAGACTGGCATCACTATTCTCAGGAATTCAAATTACATTTCAGATATATGTGATAACAAAAATAGTGCTGTTGTCATGACCTATCAGTGGAGATTTGTTGCTTTGTTCCACTGACAATTCTGAGTTTTACAACCACTTTGTAAAATGTATCAGATATATGAATAATGGAGTTAGGGAGCTGTAAAATGGTATTTACTTTGCTTAGCCAAAATTTTAATTCATCCCATGTATTTTACAGTGTCCAGAAAGATTTTTTTGATACACTTGCATAGTCTTTTATGAAAGTTAAATATGCCAAAGCCTAAGAACAATTAAAGTTAGTTAAGTTTCCCCAAAGTATCAGTGCAGATTAAATTGGAAGGAGCCCTTGATTTGATGTTTATAGACCTGACTTCCAGTCCTGGATATGTTCAAATATGCAGTGTGACCTTAAGCAAGACCCTTAATCTTGGCTTCATTCCCTCTTTTGTAAAGTGAGGTGGATTCGACCAGATAGTTTTGCAGGTCCATTCTTACTATCCTGGTTGTACTTCTCTTTCGTACCCATTTCATTCCACATTATGGATAGTCATTTATATACTTGTCAAATACCCCCTTGGAAGACAGAAGCTCTGTCCTTGAAAGTAAGAAATACACCAGTCATTTTCTGCAAAGTAGGTAGCAAAGGAACCAGCACACAGCCGATGGGGGCACCGTAAATGTTTGTGGAAACCAAACTGGGACATAGGAGTACCATCTTATTCTAAGAGACAGAAATGCATTTCTTGGAACTGATACATTGTGGTGACTATCACTTCCATGTCATCAGCATGGGAATGAAAAGACATCCAGTAAAAACAAACAAACAAACAAACAAAAAAACTGAAAGATATTGGAACTTAAAAAATATGTATGCAAAACATGATTGGAAACTTATATCTTCTATTTTGCAGTGTTTTGGGTTGCTAAAGGTCCAAAGATTCTTTTCTTTAGGAGGTAAATAATCAACTGCAGCCCAGAAAAGTTAGTCTGTTCTCTAGTTCTCAAATATCTTACCTGATAACTTCTGAACATCATAGTAGGTGTATCTCTACCCAGTAATATCAGCATAGATGAGTCAGTTAATTAACTTCTGAGTCTATGAAAAGTAAGAGTACCTAGGATATTTTTGATATTCTAGACATCTTCCTTTTGTGTAAGTCTGACAGGAAAAAAATGGAGGAAAACAAATATATCCATGTATTCAGGTACTTCCTCACATTTCTCCTCAAAGCATAATTTAGAGAAGTTATTTCAGATGTAAAGAAAGGGATGTTGCATATATCACTACATTGCAACTTTGTGGGTTTACTTTTAATTACTTCACAAGTTAAAAAGAGTAGCTAAAATAAAATACAGTCAAGAGTTTACATCACTCTAATCCCTGTATGAGTCCAAATAAAATAGTTTATTATGAAAGTCATTCAGACTACAATAAACACATTGAAACAGGCATGTAGAAAAAGTGTGATCTTAAATCTTAATCTGTTCCTGTTTTTCTGAAATGCCTGAGGTGTTTATGTAAAGGAATGAGTCTTAGGCTTTTAGTTTTATCACTTCACTGTGTGTAAATGAGTAACAAAAGCACCAAAAATGCAATCCTTGAAATCATATATATCTGTCTGAGTAGATGACCTTCCCAAAGCCACTTTCTTTTTCCTGAAACTCTTTCCTGCACTGGCCATAAGGTTGAAGAAAGAGCTCAAGATTCTGACAACCAACCACAGTGGCCCATCTGTCTCCTAAACTCTCCCCACTACCCACCTTTGTATTATTCTCCCCTTATTTATCATGGCATTCTCATCCTTTTCATAACTCCCAGAGCATTCACACATGGGACATGGAGGCCTGTCCCTTGTCTGCCCTCATTTGATGCGGTTGGTTAGCTTGTCCTGGAGTAACTTTCTGTTCTCTGGGGATAAGCACCTGATGAGACCCTGCTGGGCCCTGTCTCAAAGGAGAGAACAAATCTGCGTAGTCTTAAATCGACTGGACTAAGGGTTAAATGCTGAAGTGACCTTGGCACCTGGAGATACTGCATCCCTGACCTTCAAGCTGCTGAGCCTGTGAATGACTGCTGAGCTGCTAGAGGTGTCACAGAGAGCTCAGTGGGGATGAGAATTTCTAATGATTTATGGAACTTTGCTCAGTACTGAGAACTACATTCTTAAGTCACAGGACATGTTAGAAATTATTGCAATATAGGATTTCTGTTAACTGCTTGGTAGAAACATATGCACAATAATGTTTATTATTATCAAGATCTGCATTGTGCATGTGTGCTTACATGCATTCTGTTTCCTGTGAATCTGAAATACAGAGCATTATACTGACAGATGTCATCATCTCCATCATCACAATAATAGCTAACATTTATCTAGCGTTTACCATGTGTCAGTTGCTATGCTAAGAACCTTCTGTGGGTTTCCTTCTGTCATCCCCACAATAACCCTGTATCACTGAAGCTACATTATAGTCTCAAATATTGTTGCTATTATTATTCCCATCATACAGGTGAGGGATGGTATGTCCAGAGAGGTTAAGACCTAGCCCCGAGACACACAACTTATGATTGGCAAAGAATAGTTTCAAACCACTGCTGCCTTCATAGCCTGTACTTCTAAGAATAAATGAGCATGCTACTCATTCTTGAGTACTTTCTGAACTACTACAATGTGTAAGTCACACACAGGAAGAACTTAATTAACAAGGGAGGTGAACTTTCCAGGGCCAGGCTATGAGGGTCAAAGAAACTACTAGGGACTCTAACACTACAGCACCTGCAGCTGTTATTCTTAGAACACCTGATACAGTGCAGACATTTAATAAACACAGTAGAACAAAAACAGCACTGGGGCTTATTAAAGGATAAAATGTAATCACTAGCATTCACTCATCTGAACCTGTTAAAACGTGTTTTCCACTTGTTGGGCATGGTATGTCATGAAGCTTAAAAGCAGTGACACGAAGTCAGGAAGCCACTTACTGGTTGCAAAACTAGGACCAAAGTATGTGATAGTTCTAGGTTCATGGGATGATAAAATCTTACCCACCACATGGGATTATTGTTAGAATTCAATAAAACATTTCATTTGATAGATTCAAAGGATACCTGACAGACACATCATAAGCTCTCCATAAACATCAGCTATAGTGATGGCTATTTCCATTTTATAGAAAGCTCTGATGAGAAGGGCGATTAGAAGTCATCCCCTTTGGTGGAGTCATTGGGTTTCTGTACATGATATCATGTACTCCTATGCAACAGAAAAGTAACTGGGAATATAGGATGAAGCCATATCATTTAGATGAAAGAATACAGATATACTGAATGATAATTTTTAAAATTTCTAAAATATTTTGTTGTTCATGTAATCAAAGGAATCCTTAAATATGGTTTCTTTTGATATACTGTTTTCTTTTTTATTTAAATAAAGATTTTTAGTGTTTATTTATTTTTGAGAGAGAGAAAGAGACAAAACACGAGCGGGGGAGGGGTGGCAGAGAGAGGGAGACACAGAATCCAAAGTAGGCTCCAGGCTCAAGCTGTCAGCACAGACTCAAACCCATAAACCATGAGATTGTGACCTGAGCTGAAGTCAGAAGCTTACCTGACTGAGCCACCCAGGCACGTTGATATTCTGTTTTCTTTAAATCAGACATATGCATCTGTGACATTGACCAGTTATTCTCAACACCTTCCCATCCCACATCCTGTGCGTCAGACAAGGCAGCCACCGTGTCTGTATTTTCTGTTCTGGAACCCAGTGCCTGATTCAGCTGCTAAATAAATATTTCTAAAATACTGGGGGCCTGGGGGTGAGGGAAGAGTCATCCACTTTTAATAAACTAACACTCAACATAGGAGCTGCAACTCCTATGAGAGAACTCCCGAGAGGGGACTTCTAACTTGCTAGAGAAAAGCACGACTCACAAAATACCTTTTTTAAAAATTTTCTTTTCCACTTCAGGGAACTTATAGATACTAAATATCATCCATATATTGAATTAACATCTGTCTCTCTGTAATTTCTATTATTCAATCTGCAGCTTTACAGACTACATAAATTTTCTCCTTAACGATAGATTTTCAAATATTCAAATACCTCTGAATTATGTGTGTCCATCTCTCTATCCAAGGGAAATTGACCTATTTATTTTAACTATTTCTCCTATGACATATTTTTGAGATCCTTCCTCTTATTAGTCATCATACTTTGGGCATGTTTCAGGTTGAAAATGTCCATCTTAAAATGTGGTATGAAGAATGGAAGGTGATACCTAGATGAAGTCAGTTTCTCAAATTATCATAAAATCTGCACCATTCATGTTTTAGACATCGATACCAATACAATCTAAAAGATTATTACATGGTGATGACTGGGTGTGAATGGAGTCAGCTGAAACTCCTGAACATTTTTCCACCAAACTGTCTGTGAAAGGATATTTGAATCTCTGTGCACACTTTCATTGATTTCTATTTTATTTTTTTGCTGGTTTTATCATTCAAATTTATTGAGATATTCTCATATTGCTATTCTTTCAGAGAATTAGCTTCATCTCAACATTTTTAATAAGTATGTTTAATGTATTTTTAACACAAGAACTGAAAACATGAAAAATAATATAAGACTGAAGCACAAATTTAGAGATTTTTTTTCTAGGTGGTCATCCACTCATTAATCAAAAATGTATATCACTACTATAAGTCAGTTCTGGTTCTTCCCAAGTATGAAAGTTTTATATATATTTATATTTATATATACTCACTTATGTGTGTGTGCGTGTGTGTGTGTGTGTGTGTGTGTGTGTGTATAGATTCAGTAATCCCATTTCTTGGAATCTATCTTGCAAAAAAATATATGTATACATATATATACATGCATGCTCATTTTAGCCATTTTCATATAGTAGAGTTGCACGCTTTGTGGTGTTTAGGTTTCAGAAAGCTAGGTGCTTCAGAAAAGCATTTCTGAAGATCTTTAAATACTAGAATCACCCTCAGCACAGACCCATTTTCATTATGATAGTTTTAAGAGAACTGAGGTTCTCATGGCACTCTCCTCTAGCATTCTTACTCCTAACTATATGAAACAAAAGGCCTACAATATGTAAATAATATATCTCTTTCCCTCGTGCCCTCCTTTACCAGGTAATAATAAAACCTGGTACATTTATAGCTAAGGAATATTATGTAACTTTTTAAAAGGTGAAGTAGATCTGTGCTTATTGATGTGACGATTTATACACACACACACACACACACACACACACACAAATTGGTTACATAGGGATGGATACATGGTAAAGAGAGGAGTGAACAAGACTGTTTACATAAACACCTTAAGCCAATGTAGTATTTGAATCATTATAATGATAATGTCTTGCTTTAAAAAGATTTTTGAGTCTAATTTTAGAAATCAAAGATATTAATGATGTCCTGTGTTTCATGATTTTCCAAACATTTATGGAATATTTGGCCTGAAGGATTTCAATATAGATAAATCTTATTCAACAATTTTGAGAAACAAGCTACCTTGTCAGGAAGGCAGAGACAGTACAGAACTCATTCTACCTTGACACCTAAAGTGAACTACAAAGAAGAGTTATCATTAACTTGGGTCTTGAAGAATCCAAGTGGATCAGTGGAGCAAGATAAGATAGTTTAGGCAGAGGGGACAGAATATTCCAAGATAAAGAAGCTAATGTGAGCATACCCAATTAAAGAATAGGCTCACTTGGCCAGGGCATGGGCTACGTAGTATGGTCAGAGATGTCATGGGATGGCGAGCTGGGGTTAGTCTGTGGAGGCCCACATATGTCATAGTAAGGAGTATATTGGTAGAAACTAGAGAGACACAGGAGGATTTTTAAGTAAGAGAAAGACATGACCATGTTTGTATTTATTGAAAAGTTCATTCTAGCTGTGGTGTGGAGGACTGATCTCAAGGAAGACAGCCTGGGCCCAGGTAGACTGGATGGAAGGTTATTAAGATGATCCAGCAGAGGGGTGATGAGCGTGTAGGCAGAAAAGCCAGACAGGAGCAGGAATATTCATAAGATGAGTCAGAGTCCAAGTACAAGTTATTTCAGTCCTTGGGGATGTAATCAATCTGGACCTGGTAACGTGAACTCATTTAAGTAGCTAAGTGCTCTCTTTCTATCTGCTCACTTATCTCAGGATTCGATTCCCTTGTTTGTCCTACCATTTCAAGTTTGAAGATCATTTTTTTCCTGATTGAGAAAACAGAAGCAAAATAGGAGTTTAGTCCTTCCAATGTCATCTGCTAATATTACACCATCTGGCCCAGGAAGCAGGCCTATTCCTTGCTCAGTATTTCTTAGAAATTATATTTAAATTGTCCTTAGTGCTTTTCAAAAGGCTCCACTCACCGTGTGGTTCAGCCTTCTCCATACTAATTTTTTGGTTCCTGCCACTCTTTCAATTTTGCCCTTAGTGATGTATCTCATCTCCTGGCTTCCATTTTCCTCATGAGTCCAAAAGAGAAATATTAGATATAGATAGATATAAATCTATAAAATAGATATAAATATCTATTTATGATCTATGGTCATTCTCTTAAGCACAAATTTTTAAAGTCTCTCATTATAAGAAAATATGAAATACATGTCTCTTTCATTTTTTGTTAATGAACGTTAGAGAGGGGCAGTGTTAATAACAATACACAATGATATTTTGTATATTCAAGTTCTTTCCATTTCAACCCAGAAAGTCCTTCACTTACATATTTTGTCCTTTATTTTTATACCCTCTTTTTTGTTATTGCTTTGCTCCAGTTTGCTATGCTTTACAAAGCTGTCTTCCTTCAAAGATTTTTTGCCATCAATTTCTATCTTGATTGATCTATTTTCTTCTGAATACTCCACTCTCCTTCCTGGCTTTTCATGTCTTTAGCAGGTTATACATCTTAAATATACTAATGCTAATACTTCTGGTATCCCGAGGCCAATAATACAGGACTCATCATGTGCACCATTTTGTTTTCTTTCCGTGTGTGTGTGTGTGTGTGTATGTGTGTGTGTGTGTGTGTGTGTGTACCATGTTTCCAATGGCAGTTTAGAAATCTGTTCATTTCCTTTAGAGTACTTCAAAATGGCTTTTCTTTGCTTTCTCTGGATAACATAAATTCTATAGTTGTTAAAATTAAAGTTTTTAATTGCCGTTACTCATAGTTATGCTATGATGGAAAGACATTCTGGTTTAGTGGAAATAATCCCTGGGTAGGAGTAAAAAGATACAAGATTTTCTACTCTGCAGCTGTATAACTTCCTTGTTTAAATTACAATTTTCGTAAGGCCCAGTTTCTTTCTCATACATAAAACAGGTAGGGGATATTTTCTATGACAAATCACAAATTTATAAGAGTAAAATGAAATAACATACATGAGATCTATTTAGAAACTATAAAGTATTATACAAGTATACATCATTTATTATACACAATTTTTTGTATTTTTTTTGTTGTTTTTTTATTTTTGTTTTTTGGTTTACTTTAGAGAGAAAGAGGGAGGGAGAGAGAGCGAGCGAGTGGGCGAGCATGACTTAGGGAGGAGCAAAGAGAGGTGGGGAAATAGAATCCCACACAGAATCCATGTTCCTCAATGAGCCTGACTCAAGACTCAGTCCCATGATCTGAACTGAAATCAAGAGTCAGAAGCTTAACCAAGTGAGCCACCCAGGCACTCCTACATCACTGTTTTTAAATTAAATTAAATAAGTTCAAACAAACATTTGGGGGGGGTTGCCTTTGTTTGCTTATGTAGATGATTCACTGCATAAAAACTTAGGAAAACTAATAAAAGATAATTGTTTGTGTACTTTTTTTTTAACCTTATACTCCATAAACCAAACTTGCCAGACTACTCTATTTTTTTTTATTTTTGAACTACATTATTTTGAAGTCAACAAAATTAGATAGTTTAGTTTAGCTTTTAATTTTGTTTTTTCACTTGTAGAAAAACAGACTCGCTTCATGGAATAAACTATAGTTGCATTCATAAACAATGCCTTCTTATTGGAAAAACAAACAAACAAACAAACAAAAAACAAATACAGAAGTGCCTGGGTGGCTCAGTCAGCTGGGCATCTGATTTCAGCTCAGGTCATGATCTCGCACTTTTTGGGTTCAAGTCCTGCATTGAGCTCTGTGCTGACAGCTGAGAGCCTAGAACCTGCTTTGGATTTTGTGTCTCCCTGTCTCTCTGCCCCTCCCCCAATCTCATTCTGCCTCTCTCTGTCTCTCTCAAAAATAAATAAACATTAAAAAAAATTTAAAGAAAGAAATATAAACTGTTTTTGAAGTGTTTCTTTGTGAAAATGGAGATATTACAAATACTGTTTTCAAAAGCTACAGATTTGACTATTCTTCACACAAAGCATATATTCATAATGTTGCTACTAGCAGTTCTTCATGATTTCAATGACTAAAAATATAGATTTAAACATGTCCTTATGGAGTATTGGCAATTTCCAAATCTATACTTCAATACTCATAAGATTGGCATTACCTTCATTGGAATTAAAGAAGAGATTTATATATGGAAACTATTTGGGGATTAAGAAATTCAAAGAGAATGATAGGAGCTCCTCGAGTAAGTCATTTTTTTTTTTTTTGATGAAACTGCACAGAGACTTGATTTAATGTTATTTGCAATTACCATGCATGTCCCGAGGTTAATCAGGCTCAGGATTGCAGATTCAAGTTGGGATGGAAAATATGGAAGAGCATCGACTCAGGACCTCCTGAGTATTCTGCCTGTCTGGAGTGAGCATATATTTCTCTACTATCCAGTGTGAATTACTTTGCATTTTAAATGAAAATAAGTTCAAAGGTGCTTTTGACCCTATTAGAAAAGAAACCAAAAGGTTTTACACTGAATGAAGGAAAGGCTGGCAAAGTGCAACCCAAGTATAGCGTCAGTCAGCTTCTTTGATGGACTGTATGGTTTGGATGGATATATGTAAAAGTGAAGTATCAAATTGCACGGGAAATTGTTCACATTTGGCTCAGAGGCAGGGGGAAGCAAAAAGCAGTGAGAATCAACATTCTCACTTAGAATCTGCCGGTGACACACTTTAAAAGCTGTGTGTTTCTACACAGATGCCCATTGTGTTTTTTCCTTCTTAAATTTAACTAACATTACGCATTGTTACCAACCAAATTCTGTTTCCTCATCCCAACACCTTTGTCCTCTTTCTTCCATTTCCTTCATTCTGAACGTTCTCCCCTTTGTCTAGAGAAAACAAAGTAGACAAGATCGACACCCGGATTGGGCCTTCACTCTCTTAAATTACTTGTGGCTAAGCTGTAGACAGATGCCCTGATTTTCTAATGCCCAAGGATTCCTGACTGGTTTTATGTTTGTGAAATAAAATGTGTACTGGTATACTATAGGCAGTCAAAGCAAAATTAACAAATTAATTATGTTATGTATTTCTTTGACTCGTAAAATGGTCAGCAATACAATTGTAACATTAATATTTATTACATATATAAATGGAACTCTGTCACTGATTGACAAGATCAATAATTTTAAGATCAAATAGTAACAGCAGTTTGTGGGTTTTTTTTTTCTTTAATCGGGGCCTCTTTGTTTTATATGTATGCCTACAGCTAGATCCTGTTTTCTGTCTGTAGACAACGATTCCTGCTGTGCGCTGTTGAGAAAATGAGAAGACAAAATGGAGAATCAATTTAAGAAAAAGAAAGCTTTAGTTGACAAAGCTTTAAAGTAGATCAATGGAATCTAGCTAGTTAAGATATCTTTAGTAGCTGAGATAAGATTACATAATTACTGTAAATACTTTCACATTTGATGTCTTCTTCATTTTGAATTTCTGTATTTGGAGAAAATCTTTATCATAAAGTATGCACAAGTTTTTCTTATGACATCTGAATGGTCACTTCTTTTAGTATACTATGCATCATCAACAGCAATTGTAAAGCAATACATTGAAGATATTCCAATTTTCCATAAACATTCCATACACTTATTTGGAATTGTCTACTTAAAAATGAACTTCTTCCAAGAACTGAAAAATAGTGTAAGTGCACTTTCAAGGTGGGCATAATTGTTTTGTTTCATTACCTTGTACGTAAGGGAATTACTTATTTTATAATTATTCTTTTATCAATCGTTTGTTTAAACAGTTTTCCCCATAAGAACAGGATGTGTAAGACTGATATAAAGCAGGAACATTTGTTTAATAGGCTGATCTATAGATCCGATATTTATTTAATACGGTTTCACTGAATTTGCACACTGTATTGAAACAATTTAATTAATTGTTTAATATTCCTAATAGCATTCAGTAAAATGTTGTTTGAATTATTCCAGCCACCTTTGTTTATTAAAAAAATAAACAAACATTAATGAACATCCTGTTAACTGGATCTTACTCACAGGAAGAAAATACCCCAGCAATGTTGCCCAAATATGAAATGTAGAAGTGAATTATTTAGAAACTAATTTACAGCCTGCAGCTAGTTTACAAAATAAATAATAATATTCATATTGTTCATTCAACTTTGACCTAAATAGACTGTAGGCAGAGGTCCTTATTTGTACATAGGACTATTTTTACTACATCAACATCATTTTTAGATTAAATCATAGCTATTATACATAAACACCTTAGTGATTCTGGAGTAACCATGCACCTTTCAAACATCGGATTGCTAAACCCAATGACACTTAAAATTGAATAAACTGAGTACACTCAAGTATGCATTAGTTCCAAATTAGATTACATGGTATACATAAATTTTTACATAGCAATTCATTGTTAAAATGCAGTTTCTGGGCTTGGGAAAGTATAGAATTTGTATACACACTCACCAAATAGATACGTTCACCTAAAAAAGATGAAGCTACTGATACCATGCAGCCAAAAAGACTACTGTCATTGATAATACTTGAGTGTGATAATTATTATCACATTTGTTTTCTCTTAAAGATTATTTTACTTTTCCAGATAAAAACATACTGTTACAGAGTGGATTGTGATTTGTTGATACATTCAACAAATGTAGCTATCAAATGAAATGTCTTTTGCCATCATGTTTCCACTGAAGAACGTCCCAAGAATAGTCAGGTTTTCTTAAATGTCTGTGATACAAGATTTATTTAATAATTCATTCAGCAAAGGTTATTGAGTTCTCACTTATTGCAATATTCAGAATTCACTGACTGAAATTGCTGGGGAGAAATCTAGAAATATGATTGTGTACATGGAGAAAACTTAAAAATTGTGTTAGGGGCACCCAGGTGGCTCAGTCAGTTAAACATCTGACTTCAGTTCAGAACATCTCATAATTTGAGAGTTTGAGCCCTTGGATTCTATGCTGACAGTTCAGAGCCTGGAGTCTGCGTTGGATTCTGTGTCTCCCTCTCTCTCTGCTTCCCCCTGCTCATGCTCATGCTCATGCTCTGTCTCTCTCTCTCTCCCTCAAAATTAAGTAAACATTAAAACAAATAATAAAAAATAATTGTGTGAAGGTCAAAGTCCAGAAAGGTTCCTGGACTGGTGGGGAAGCTAGTAGCATAGAAAGCACATCAAACAGCATTTTGTGTGAGTTTGGAATGATCTAAAGTCAGAGGAAGAGGGGCGCCAAGGTGGCTCAATGGATTAAACCTTTGACTCTTGATTTCCACTTGGATCAGGATTTCAGGGTCCTGAGATTGAGCCCCACCTCAGGTGTGGAGCCTGCTTAAGATTCTCTCTCTGCCTTTTGCTCTGCCCCTCCCCGACTCATGCTCCTTCTCACTTTCTCTCTCTCTCTCTCAAAAAAGAAAAAAAAAAGTGAGACAAAGCTCATAATCAGCTCTCATCTCGAAAACCACAAAAGCACAGTGATCAGAGAACCATGAGTTAATGGGCCCAAGAAGGGAGGTACTCAGTGTACTAGATGAACATAAATTTAATTGCTAGTACTATTCCTAGCTTTTATATTTTTTTATTAGGAAACATACAGAGGGTGGACAGAATCTTACAGAATGTCTTACAAGATGACATGGGTAGTGTAGTCAGAAGGTTGAAGGATTTAAATTATGAAATCGTGTCCCTGCCTTCCTGGAGCAAAGGAAGTGAGGTGTCGTTATAATTGTATGAAATTCATTAGTAAGATGAATACTGATGCAGCACCATTCCCAATGTCAAAGCACTGACTTCTTTGAAGAATGTAGGTGGTTACTATTAAACTATGAGGCACCATTACTATAATTGGAATGGAATAGAATAGCATCCTCTGAACCCCTAGGTTTAGGAGAATCATTACAAACATATTACGTTTGCTTTTTCTAAAAAGTTCCTTCAGGAGACATTGACTATAAAGTAATGGATAAAACCTCTAATTTCTGAGGCTACCACTTTATGAATTGTGATCATGGGTGAAAGACCTGGGATGCTTTTGCAACCCTCTCTGTAGCTCCAGAAGGATAGATGTAACATTGCCTCTGTGACAGCACTGATAGCAGCTTCTCATTAGGGACAGAGCCACAATGAAGAGGATGCAGCTAGGCAAGCAGATCATCAGATGGACATGGATGTGGTATGTCCAGATAAGGATTGAAAGAAGGCAGGTATTGTTTAATCATCACTCCTTGGGTGTGGGATTCAACAGGCTTAAGTAGAAGATACATCCTTCCACTTTTATTCACTTTCATACCTGAGAAAGACTTACTGCAAACACAAATTGAGAAAGCATTGTTTCTGGGGTCAAGCAAAGTCTAGTTTTAAACTAATCTGACTTTGTCCTATTAGAACTGAAATGTGGTTTATGGTTTCATTAACTATGAACACAAAGGGAAGCTTTGGTTTTGAAAGTCCTTGAGCATAATGGTCTACTTACCTGTAATGTGAATATGGGGGGTGGGGGTGCGGAGAAGAATCTTTACAAAACAATCTTCTATCACTCTGGCGTGTACTTAGAAAAGTGTCATGGGATTCTTGGGAAAGCAAGCTCATTTTAGTGAATCACTGTTTAACTTGAGCAAGGTTATTTTGATCTGTGTCTGGATTTGTGCAGCATTTTTTCTGTGGCATAGAAGGATGATTTTGTAATAACACAAATTGTGTGACATTCCGTGAGTCCAATTTTCATGTTCTGAAGACATAGTTTGTGGTTAGATTGGGGTTTAAATTATTCCTCTGCCCCTTACGCATTGTATGGTATTGAATAAGTTGCTTAACCTAAAAATATGTGCTCTTTTCTGGCATGGATAATAGAACTTAGTATTATGGCATATAACATTTGCAGCTACTACTGTATTTCATAGATTCTAAACATCATAGTTTTTATGTTTTTATGACTCTGAAATCCAAAATTTTCTTTCAGTGTATGGTATCTTAAAATCCCTTTAAATCTTGATTGAAATACATTTCTTTAAGAGTAGAATTGTTTTTGCTTCTGCAGTCACTTGAGGATATTATGTACTAATGGCCAATTTAAAATTGTTTAAACTACACACATGCATTGTATTTTAGAGACAATGCTTGTGAAATAACATGTGTGTGCAGAGAGAATGAGAGGATAGAGAGATAATCCAGTTGAAGATAGAGAACACTGAGTGAAAACATAATTGAAATTAAAAAAACAAACAAACCCGAATCTTCACAAAATTGTATAAGAAATAATTAAATACTAGATTTTTTAATGTTTATTTGTTTTTGAGAGAGAGAGAGTGCAAGAGGGGAGGGAGAGAGAGAGGGACACACAGAATCCAAACAGGCTCCAGGCTTTGAGCTGTCAGCAGAGAGCCTGATACGGGGCACAAACTGCAAGACCATGACTTGAGCAGAAATCAGATGCTTATCAACCGAGCCACCCAGATACCCCAAGAAAGAGTTAAATATTGTAATTTTGTAGTAGTTATACATTTATAGTATTTTATACATCTGGAATTATTAAACCTCACAATTGCCTTAAGTTTTTGGGACACATAGCATGTATAGGTTTGTGTGTATGAACTACATTTATTTATTTATTTTAAATTTTTTTAATGTTTAATTTATTTCTAAGAGAGAGAGAGGAGAGAGAGAGAGAGTGCGCAGGGGAGGGGTAGAGAGAGAGAAAGACACAGAGTCTCAAACAGGCTCCAGGCTCTGAGCTAGCTGTCAGCACAGAGCCCAAAGCGGGGCTCGAACCCACTGAACCATGAGATCATGACCTGAGCCAAAGTCGGACACTCAACTGACTGAGCCACCCAGATGCCCCTGAACTACATTTAAATGATGGAAAACCAGATGCATATGTGTGGAAGATAGACTCTAAGGTGCTCCTATGATTTCTGCCTTCTGATATCCATATCCTTGTATAATCCCCTCCCCAAGAGTGAGTGTGGGCCTTGTGGCATCTAATAGAATATGGCAAAGATGAGAGGATATCACTCCTCTGATTATGTTATGTTATGTTTTATGTTATGTTATGTTATGTTATGTTATGTTATGTTATAAAAGACTCCATCTTGCTAACATACGGCCCTGCAGTGGCTCTCTTTCCCTCACTGGCTGTGAAGAAGCAAGCTACAGTCCCACAACTGCAAAAAAAAAAAAAAAAAAAAAAAAAAAAAAAAAGAATAGGGTCAATAATTTGAGTGAACTTGGAAACAGATCCATTTCCGATTGAGTCTCCAGATGACAATCTACCTTTGGCCAAAACTGATTGTAGCCTCACAGAAGACCCAACTAATCCATGCCCAGACTCACTGTCCCACAGAAACTAGGAGTTAAATGTGTATTGCTTTAAGCCACTTATTTCATCACACTCTGCCATGCAATAGAAATCTAATACAGTGTGCATAGAATATTGACCTTTTTTTTAAACAAGGGATAAAGGATCTGATATCAAGGTCAGAGGTCAGGAATGAAGGCTAAAGTCTGTGGACAAAGTTAAATATTTAATCAAGGTCAGAATTCTGAACAGGCTAAGATGTCTTCAGACAGTCTTAAAGATCTAACAATGGAATTGTGGTCTAGGAAAAGTTAACGACTCTGTATAGAGTAACAGGTTAGAGGATAATTTAGGTCATGTTTCATCTAAAATTTTCATAGATCTTTCTAGAATGAGGGCAGATCAAAAAGGTAAACTAAGGCTCCTTTGTGAAGGATTAAGAATCTAATACAAAACAAAACAGAAAAGAACTTGAGTGAGGAGTGAGGAGGCATCAAAGACCTATGCAGAGGAGTGAAATGATCAGATCATGGTTTAGGAAGCAGGTAGGTTGTAAAATGGAGCATGAACTGTGGGGGAGGATGTTGGAGATGCAGATGCAGATGCAGATGGATGACTGGTCATAAAATGCCAACCGTATGCAATGCTTGGACTAAAGCAGAGTTTTTCAGCTTCTTGAAATAATTCATGTGGTCTTATGGCTTTATGTATTCCATTCTCTCTGTTTCGAGTGCCATTCCTTCTTCCCTGGTGAAACACTGTTAACTTTTCAATCCCCAGGAAAGTACCTGTTCCTTTAAATATTTTCTATAGAACTTCACATCCCAAATAGGAGAACTTTCTGTTTCTAATGTCTGTCTCCAAAATTATAGGGTCATATAAAACCCACATTTCACTTGTCAAAAAGACCTTCTATACACGCTTTTGATTATGAACTCGGTGATATTATTCACAAATATGTTTTAACACTAATTCAAGAAGAGTATCCACAGGTTTTAAACTGGTTTGTTAAAGTATCTTCACAAATACAAAGATAAAAAGAGATACAAAGAAAAGTATAATTTTGAAGCCTAGATATTTTTTTTTATGTTTATTTATTTTTGAGAAAGAGAGTGCCAGCAGGGGAAGTGCAGAGAGAGAGGGAGACAGAGGATCCAAAGCAGGCTCCGCACTGACAGAAGAGCCCAAGGCAGTGCTTGAACTCACAAACTGAGAGATCACGACCTGAGCCAGTCAGACACTGCACCTACTGAGCAATCTAAGCACCCCATATAGTGTATACATTTTGATTACTGTGGCACAAAACGCATACTACCAAAAACATTGCAACATGTTTAGTTGACTTTCTCTATTCATTGAAGTATGGAATTTTAAAATTTCATAACTTTCATGAAAGTTATTAATGCCTAAAAAGCTCCTTCATCTTGACTTCAGAATTATCTTCACAATGTTTTGATGGCCTGTAGTACCTTCTTTTCATTTCCACATTTAAAAGTTTTGTGGTATTGTGTCACTCAAAAAGCTTTATTCTTTATGAAAGCATTAAAAGATGTTTTTGATTCAGTGCATAAAGATTTGGCCTATCAATAAGTATATTAAATATAATTTTAGTCTAATTCAAAATCACTTATCATTTTCTATTATTTTAATAATAATGATCTTGGGAAGAAATAGGTCGACATTTTTGTTCTACGATATAAAACACCAGATAGCCCTACTCAGGAACCAATTGACATTAATGTCGTGGTTTCAAGTTTACAAAGCCCTATAGTATCTTCAACCTTTATGATACAGAAATTTTAATTTTTTTATCTAATATTTTTAGTAGGCTTCACACCCAGCATGGAGTCCAATGCAGAGCTTGAACTCATGACCCTGAGATCAAGAGCTGAGCTGAGATCAAGAGTCGTATGGTTAATCAACTGAGCCACTCACATACCTCTGTTTCATCTATTTTTAAATATTTTAATCTTCTGTACTTTTTTTGAAACACAAGTAAGACCTAAAGACTTTAACTGATTTATTCCAAGTCAAAAAGTTAGTAAATGATTACACTGGAATTAGAGTTTAACTCATCTGAATCCTAGGCCTTTCCCATACACCATGCTGCTTTCTATAAACAGGACACATTTTGTATAACACTCTGAAGATAAAAACACATAAATCCCCATCTAGAACCACCTTCATGACAAGTATTTCTGTCAACAATGTGGCAACATTAAAAAAAATAGAAACAGTTCAGAAATAGTATGGAAGCTCTCAGGTCAACTAACAAATGTGAATTTTCTGCATAGAGTGATTAAATCAACTTTCTGCAGTACAGTGATTTCCAGTTATATTGTACATTAAATTGTCTTTTTATGAGATGGAAATGAAGACAAATAACTATGTTGTTTCTCTCAGAATAATGTATTCTTTGATGTGAGAAGAGAATAGTACATGTACATCACGTAACCCAACTCTGTAGATCCATTCACTCTATCACAAGAATACAGAACAGAAAGCAGGTGGAGAGTGTTGAAAACATTCTGGTGTCTTTTACTTTTCTGCTACAGGTGAACAATGTCAGCCTCATCAGGCAACAGAAGAAAACAATGAATTAGGCGAAAATGTCTGCTATGTAAAGAATGTTAATAATCATTGTCATCATCACCCTAATGCGCCACATTTACACATTAAAACATAATACTTATGATTATAATTTATTTATTTATTTATTTTAGAAAGAGAGAGAAGAGACAGAATGTGAATGGAGGAGAGATGTGGAAGGGGAGAGGGAAAGAATCTTAAGCAGGCTCCACACAGGGCTCAATAGCACGACTATGAGATCACAACCTGAGCCAAAATCAATAGTCTGACACTTAATGAACTAAGTCACCCAGGTGTCCCATGAATTTGTATTCCTAATGTTGGAAGTGTTAGCCCCACCTGTGGTACAGTACAGTAGTCACTACCATTTTTTTAATGCCTCAGTATATGTATGTATTATTGCAATGTTAGAATGGTGCCTCCCCCATTAAGATGGAGAGTCTATGTCTCTACTTCTTGATTCTGTGTTTGGCTAATTCACTTATTATGTCCAGTGGAGCAGAATCAGTGTAACTCATGCAGAAGCTTGAAGAGTGCTTGTGCAGCAGAGTTCAACAACTTTTGCTGCTGGGAACACTTTTGCTACCATGTGGACGTGATAAGGTAGCCGCCTGCAGTGGGGGGAATGGGGGGCTAGGAACCAGCCATCTAAGCTTCCCGTACATCATAAGGGTACGGTATGGAAACTTGTAAATAAGGCCATTTCAAAGTATTCAACACAACTAACTGAGACAACAATGAGGAATAACAAATGTTTGTTTCTTTAAGCTACTGTTTTGGAGTGGATTGTGAATAGCAAAAGTTTACTGATTCACTCATCTACATGTACAACTTGCCATCAATCTTGTATCTGATAAAAATTAAAATCTGGGATTTTAAAATTTAGAGATTTGCACGCATTATTGATGTATCTATCTATAGATCTATAGATAGATCTATCTATCTATCTATATAATTGAAACTGATCTTCGAAGAAAATATGTCAAATACTAAATGGAGCATATTTTCCTTACAAATTTTCTCATAATGTGTCTCTGTTTATAATTCAGAGTTGTTTCCCTCACTCAGGTTTAAGTTTTTCATTCTCTATTGATCTCTTTCTTTCTTGTACACTACATAAAACTAATCTCTAAGATAATTACAAGAGCTAAATAAGTTTAAATAGACAGTATCTAGATGATGGATGAATAAGTACATAAAATAATAAATACAAGGACAGAAAGATGGATAGATAAATAGACTAGATAGATGATAGAGATGATAGATGTATAGATGATAGATATGTAGGTAGGTAGGTAGGTAGATAGATAGGTGATAGATAGATATAGGGGACACCTAGAATACTAATTGGTGATATATAGTAAGGGTTTATAAATGTAAATATAAAATAATTATTATTGTTATCTAACTAGATTCCAGTTAAAAGTTTGCCCATGTCTTGTTTTTCTTCATTCACATTGCTTCTATTCTCTTCAGGTTCTCAATGCCTCTTCTTTTGAATACTGCTCTAATATAATTTTTAAGTCTTTTCCCTCAAATACTATTTTTACACACAATTCCTCTGCTCAAATATATCCCTAGTTTCCCCCTTTTCTAACAAAATAAAATCTCAATCTATGTTTCTATCTTTATGTCCTTTGCAATCTAATACCCACCCAAATTTTCTGGCCTTATTATTTTCTACTCTATTATGTATGTTTTGATTTTAGCCCAACTGCATTATCTTTTGTCACCTGAATATAATGTTTGCTTCCTGTGCCATGGTCACACCATAACTCTGCATGAAAGATCCATGTCCAATTATTTTCCTATTGCTTCAGGCTTGATGGACTATTTTGTGTATATTTTTGTAGACAATTACACTCCCAGAACATCTAGGCTTCTTTGACCAATTGTAACATTATATTTGAACAGGTTTTTTTTATGACTTATCATTTTCTACCTCATATTTTTGTTAGTATGTTCATGTATTAATATCATTACACTTTATGTAAATTTTATGTTGTTTCAGGCTAATATCTATGTGTCTATAGCTATGTTTATCCCATTTCCCATGTCACCTAGATCATGCCTGGAATATATTTTGAGTATGTAAAGTGACTTTTCATCAAGTATTGTGAAAGAAACATGTGACTAAATCTCCAAATTAAGTAGCTGCTATATACTTTGTAAATGGTCTTAAAAATGATGTGACTTGGGGCGCCTGGGTGGCTCAGTCGGTTAAGCACCCGACTTCAGCTCATGTCATGATCTCACGGTTCGTGGGTTTGAGCCCCGAGTCAAGCTCTGTGCTGACAGCTCAGAGCCTGGAGCCTGTTTCAGATTCTGTGTCTTCCTCTCTCTCTGACCCTCCCCAGCTCACTCTCTCTCTCTCTCTCTCTCTCTCAGAAATAAATATAAACATTAAAAAATTAAAAAATCCTGATATGACTTCCATTTAATTAAACAAAGGAAAACAAAACAAAAGAACATTATTCTAACCAACTTCATATGGCAACAAAGTCGTCCTTCAATAGTCCCCATGTGACCAATCAGGACAAATAAAACCAATTTATGATGATAAACAACCTCATAGACTCAGTGGCTTAATGCATAAGATGAATCTCTTGTTTACACAAAATCCTTTATATTTTGGGTAACTCTCCAAGGTTGTCATCCATGCTATGACTCAGTAATTCTAGCCGCATCTTTTCTCACTTCCAAAGAAGAAAGTGGGAAATGCGTGAAGAGGATTTTCATTACCTTGATCACAATTAGTTATTATTCACAACTTATTGGCCAGAATTAGGCAAGTAATATCACTTAACTATCAAGAAGTTGAAGTGCGTCTTCCATGTTCCCAGCAAAAGGGAACTAGACATTAATAAATGATAACTCATCAAAAGTCAACATTATCCATTGAGTTGTACAATTAGAAAACATGACATTTTTATCTGCTTTACCACCCAACATCCTTCAAACTATCACTAACTTTTAAAAAATGTTTTTAACCTATAAATATCTCTGGAACCTTAGCCTCTCTTCATCTCTACTAACATTAACTAAGTAGAAGATAAAATACATTTTAAACTGGGCTGGCGAAATCATCTCATAACTTATTTTTCCCTGTTCCTATGGCTGCATAACCAAACACTCCAAAACTTAATGCCATAAAATAAGAACACTTTTGTGAAAATTGTATGATATTTAACAAAATGTATGTCTCCAAAACTTAGCTGGGGACTCTATGGGGCTGGCTTTTCTCTGCTCAAAGATGTCTGTAGCTAGGGCTTGGAAGACTCAAAACTAATCATAAATTAGTTTTATTTGTCCTGATTGGTCACATGAGGACACCATCCTCAAATGGTGGAGAAGGGCTGATGATTTAAGTGACGGGGGAGGCCTGAGTGGCTGGGGTCTAAAACAACTAGAGCAGAATGATACATATCCAAAATAGTTCCTTTACTCATCTGAGCTAACATGAAGCCTGAGTTCAGTTGGGGTTATCAAAGAGATCAACTATATGTGAGGGCTTGGTTTCTGAGAGGAAGCAGCTGGAGAGCAAACATTTCAAGGGAGCAAGGATGAAGATGTATGGTCATTTTGGCCTACGCTTGGAAGCCTTGCACTGTCAATGGTGCTCCATTCTACTTAATACAAGGGATTCAGGAAGACCAGACCAACCTCAAGGAAAGGGAGGGGAATTAGACTCTACCTTTTGATTAGAGACTGACAAGCTCACATTAGAGAAGAAATTTCAGGAGGAAGACCTAATTTTCATCAAATCATCACTCAAGTACCATTACCTCAGGAGGCTGCATTATTAACCTCTTTAACTTACAGTACTATGTAACTCTGTCTAGCACTTCTCAGAGTTTTAAATTTGTCTGTCATTAATTCTTCAGTATCATTCTTCCACAATAAACTTATAGGTCACAGAAAGCAAGAACTGGGTATTCTACCCCCCACCCCCACCCCTGGTATCTAAGCTGGATTATGTTCCATCAATGGCTATGGCTGAGAACCACAGATGTACCTACGTAAATGAAGTAGAAGATTCCAGAAAGATTCTATGGGCTTTCCACAAGTTCTTCTTCCATGATTGTACTTCAACATCTCAGTATTTACTTGCAAGCTCTGACTTAGCCCTCTGCTGTAAATCTCCAGGTGAAGAGGTTAGTGACTTTTTCTCTGATCCTCCTACTATCTCCTTCCAGAATTTTATTTCCACAGAATGTTTTTTGAAGACAATTGTTTAAGGCCTATTTCCTATAATAAATTCCATATTCTAACAATAAATCCTATATCCTCATAATACTTAACAATGGCTGTTTTCCTCACTGATAGGGTATCCTTAGAACTTTGCCTAGTGCTGGCACATAATAATAGGTTCTTGATATATATTTTTGAATGGATAAACAAATGCCAAGAAATTTATTTTAACTTGTTCAAAAAAGTCAGGGTAATAATAATTTCAAAATAAGAGTTATGAATGGATGCCAAAGTTAGAGGTGGAAATATGAGTTGTAACAGAGTATTTACATAGTCTCAGTGTGTGCCACACAAAGTCTCGATTTATTATAAACAAAAAATGTAATTTTATGATGAAGAATCCTGGCAGACACGGCCTTAACCAAGGGATCAAAGTTACCATTACCAGTAATAGAACAAAGAGAGATACCATATGCCCTGATATATTACACAGAGAGAACCACAGCCTTCCTTCAGGATTATTTCTGTCAAATGTGAACATCTAAATCTAATTGTGAAGAAAACATCAGGTAAACCCAAACCGAGGCATATTCTTCACCATTGTGATGGTCCTGAAAGGCAATGAAAGACTGAGGAACCCTTCCATATAGAAGATGATAAAGAGACATCATCTTGGGGGTCAACTAAATGAAATGTGTGATTATGAGCTAGACCCTTTTGTTGTAAAGGATGTAACTGGGACAACTGGTGAACTCTAAATAGAGTATGAATATTTAACAATAATGATGTGTCAGTGCTAACTTTTTAGTTTGATAGTAGGATTGCTGTTATGTAGCAGAGTCTTCTTGGTTTCCTTGGATGAATACCAATATAGTTTGCAGTGATGGGCATCAGTTCTAAAACTCAGAAATAGTCCTAAAACCAATAGAAAGATAGAGGAAAGACCATATATATATACATGATATAATCTTGATGTTGGGGGAATACTACTAAAGGATAAATAGGAGTTGTTTACACAGTTATGGAAACTTAATGACAACTTTGAAAATATTTAAAATTAAAAAGTAAATGGTCTGGGGTGTTAATAAGTAATATATCTTTATATTTTTTTCCATAAGGTTTACCATATTACAATTATGTGCTAGAGTTGAAATAGAGGATATTACTATGGGTGTCACTGAAAGTATACAATCATCTCAAAATGTCTAAAGGATTAACCCTGTGATGATTATCCCTACTGGATATAGAACGTATAGATGCATGGTTTTGTTATTTTGCACCATCCAGGATTGCTCTGACATAACCTACAACTTTCCATCCGCCGAGTCGATCATTCTCTGATATGCTCAATCTGTTATGCTCATCCATGAGGTGATTTTTCTGACATGCCTAGTGTGATGAGTGAGATTGAATGTCTTTATCTCAGAATGAATCCTCTGTCTCTTCCTACCTTTAGCAATAAAGGAGGGCTTTTTAGATGAGGTGATTAGGTTTTATACCTCAGTTAACTCAGGTCTTTATTCCACTGACCAAAGAAAGTGAAAAAAAAATGTAGAGGTATAAGAGTATTCATTTTTTATGAACTATCACATGTATAGATGTAGTTAAACAGTTTATCATATTATTTTTTGTTGCTGCAGTGGAGTAGAGCCATTTTAACTGGCACACCAAAAACTGCAGATAGTTCATAGTTTTTAAATCATTTTTGAAATAATAATAATAATAATATGGACATACACAGAGAGCTGAGATTTGCATGCGATGATGACAGTACACCAGGGTAATTCTGTCTGTGTTTTATAGTTACCTGTTAAGAACTGCCAGTGATAAATTTGCTCCTAGAAAATTTCTTTGAGTTTCACACTGTCTGGATTTCACTTCCTTTCTAAAAGACAAGACGTTTTCATGTCTACACTCCAAATAATGAAACCTATTTCTAGCTGCTGTACAGAAGTGTGCTCTCTTTGGACTCCATTCATTCCCTCTCCATTCAGCAAACATTTATTTTATCAGGCAGTGCACTAGACTCTGAAGATAACAAAGTGAATAAAATCTCGGCAAGCCTCTCCAATAGCAATCTAAATGAATTCGGCAGCAGTACCCCTCAGTATGTATGCACTCACACAATCACTTCCTTTCACTGCCAATATATCTATATACATATACATGCACATGTGTGTGCACACACACGCACGCACACACACACACACGCTATCTCTGACTTTATGATTACATTAGGGTTGAAGACTTTATCGAAGCTCAACCACTGAGATTCTCTTTTAATGAATCTGGAATTAGGACTTAATGGATCTAGTTCTGACATTTTGCTTACATTTAAATATGTTCTAGAGTGATGTGGGGAGGGTACTTTCTCCCATGTCTGAGAAGAAGGAAAAGGTGTTTAATTACCTGGCCGAAGAATGAAGCAGATCTTCAGAGAGAGCAGAATAAGACACACAGGACAAAGATTAAGCTCCAGAGAACAACTTGCTTTCTGGCGTCCTTCCAATTCCGTTTCCTAGATTTCATTGAGGCCTTGATGTACTTTTGACCCTTGAACAACACAGAAACTAGGAGTGCTCACTTTCTGAGCGGTTGAAAATCCATGAATAAATTTTGATTCCCTAAAACCTTAACTATGAACAGTCTACTGTTGACTGGAATCCTTACCAATAACATAAACAGTCAATCAATACATAGTTTGTATATTATATGAATTATATACTGTATTCTTATAATAAAGTAGTTAAAGAAAGTGTTAAGAAAATCTTAAAGGGGAGGAAATATCTTTACAATACCATATTGCATTTATCAAAAACATCAGGATATTAAGTGGATTTGCACAGTTCAAACCTGTGTTGTTTAAGGGTCAACTGTAATTCCCTGGGATTCTGTGAAATATCACCTTATTTTTAAAATCAACTTTCCCTCCTTTTTTTTCCTTACATAACAAAAATACTCTGAAAACAAAACAAAACCAAACAAAAGCCTATGGTTGACTGATAATTACACTGATGTGATTAGGCATGTAAAGCTAGCAACAACACATCGCATTAGTTAGGACATTGGTCTAGCCACTTGATACAGACTAAATAGGTCTAAACTGTGAAAGACAGATTTATTTTTCTTTCACACAAAAGTGCTCACTGAAAGGCAGTCAATTAAGTGTCGGGCTTCTAAACTCCACAAAGGGAACCAGAAACACAGATTCCATCTATCTTGTTACCTTGTCATTCCTTAGGGTGCTCCTTCCATGCTCCAGCTTACAAGAAGGGAAAAAAAGAAAGTAGAGGTCAAATAACAATGCTTTCAGGATAAGATCCAGAAGTTGCTCATGGAAATTCTCTTCAAATCCCATTGGGCAGAAGCTAGTCATATGGCCACGTGATACATCTTTGAGTTGAATTGCCAAAGGGAAGAAAGACACAATGGCTATTGGGATCCCTGAGCAATTTCTGCTGCCATAGGGCCATCAGAACGTAATGGTAGGAGAGGGTATCCTGGAGAAAGTGAGTCTTAGCTGCATTTTGAATGATAAATTGGATGTCCTTAAGGAGAAGAATGAAAGGGGCCATTTCAGGAAGAGACGACATAATGTGCAAAGACAAAGATTTATTATTAGACTGTCTGTGGCTAAAGCATAGAAATTCTGTGTGTATGATGAGGGACTGCCAATGGCATCAACTGAGTCTGAAAATGAAAGCTAAATGGCATACATCTTATATTTACTTGTAAGGAATTTAGATGTCATATTATGGCAGCAAGAAGCATCACATTTTTATTAGCTGAGTGCTGATCTAATTAGATTTGCTTCTAGAAAGATGACTGACAACCTGTGGAGACAGTAGTAGGTATAATGCTGGTGGTACATGGAGATCAAGGGAGAGAGAGAAAATGCATCATCAGTATTTTTTCAGGGACTCCGTAAACATAAAATTTATCTTAAAGTTCCCAATTTTCCTTTTATCAACACATTTCATAAAAGAATCACCTTCTTGCATATAGGTTTTCCCCCATATTGCCTATTCCTCAGATTGCCTTCTCTATCTAGTATTCTTGATTTTTTTCTCATAAAAAAAAAGCCTAAATTTACTCAGAATATTACTAAGAACCCAAAGACGTTAATGAAGTAATATGTTGCATATTAGCAAATTCTACTTGTTGAATGGAATAAACTCACTAATTTACTAGACTGGTGCAGTTTGCTTCCTTTTCTGGGCCTAGAACAAATGTTAAAAATCAACCAACCAGGAGTGTCTGGGTGGGTCAATCAGTTAAGTCCCCTGCTCTTTGATATCAGCTCAGGTCATGATCTCAGGGTTCATGGGTTAGCGACCTACATTGGGCCCCATGCTGACAGCATGAAGCCTGCTTGGGATTCTCTCTCTCTCCCTCTCTCTGTGTACCTCCCCCACTCATTTCTCTCTCTCTCTCAATCACTTAAAAAAAAATCATCCAGCCAAAAAACTGGAGTTTCAAACTTCTTAACTAAAATGTAACTTCCTGATAGTGAGTGGAAACTAAAATTCAATTTTTTTCTGATTCTTTTCCACTCATCTTTTTACTCATCTAATCATCTCTCTCCACTTCCCATTCCCCATTCTTTGAGTATACATTTTGTGTATTTTTTTTGTGTCATTCCAGGCTCTGTGGTTACAGCTGTGACTGAGGACCAAACCTCTTCACTTACTAAGCTTACTTTTGTTTTTTGCTTCCAGTGTACCACAGCACCAGTATTTGTTTGTTAAGAGGGGCCTCATGAACATATTTGTGCCAATAGTAACTGGGAATAGTGTACAAAAGACTAACTAGATGGTTTCATTGTGGTCTGCTGACCTCTGAAGCTATAATCATAAACAATATATTGTCCTTATCCTCAAGAGACTTTAACGGTTTCCAACAATAATGGGAACTTAAAAGTGAATAAAGAGTCAAATGTATATTCATGTCAATGTGGCAGAAACACACATTCAATCTATTGTCACACACTCCAACGTCTTCCAGTTTGGAAGGCAAAGTGAGAGAATGAGAGGTTTTCAAGGATCACTGATTTATTCATATATGTCTTCATTCATTCAACAACTAATTATGGAGTAGAACTGTATTTATGCTCCAGTAATACTGTAATTAAGAAATAGGCCAAATACAAAAGAAAACCCTTCCTTCTCAAGAGTCTACATTCACCTGAGTATCTCTCCTCAAAGACATTTTTGGAGAACTTTACAATTGTATGTAGTCCTGTGCCACAGGTGTATATAGATTCGCTGTGAGTTTTATCTTGTTTCCATATAGAAGATAGTATCAAGCCTAACAGCTGTTCCTTCCATGTTTCTATCATACTCGTTCTGCTGCTCCCTCAGTAGCGGGACTTATCTCTGACTAGAAAGTCACATTATGTCAGCCTCTGTTCAAAATCCTGCTTGGATCCCCACTTCACTCAGAGGAAAAGTCAGTATTCAGACAATGGTCTCTGAAGCCCAGCATGATCTAACGTCCTTTGCTTCTCTGATTTCAACTCCTGATTTCCTCCCTGTCCACTTTACTCCAGCCACACTGCACTTCTTGTTAGTCTTCAAACATATTCCATTTTAGAACTTTTGAATTTACACTGTCCCATTCCCAGACTTCACCTACCCTATATACCTACAGGGCCAATTTTCTCACCTCCTGAAATGTTTAACTTAAATATCATGATCTCAATGTGGGACGCATTAGTCAACTCTCTAGATGACAACATCGCTCCACATACTCTTCCACTTACCATAATGTACATTTATCTAAGAATTTCTGTGTTTCTGTATTACCTATATCTCCCCACTAGATTTTATGTTCCATGTGGTAGGGGTTTTTCTCTCCACTATTCATATTTGGTTTTGTATATGTTTTCTATTGCTATGTAACAATTTACCACAATTATTACAATTTTAGTGACTTTAAAACACCATTTATTATTTCACAGTTTTGTGGACTTGGCTGGGTTCTTTGCATACAGTCTTACAAAATCAATATCAAAGTATCAGTGAACCAAACTGGACTATTATCTGGAGGCTCAGGGGGAAATGTGCTTCCAAGCTCATTCAGATAGTTGGCAAAATTCAGTTCCTTGCAGTCATAGGACTGGCTGTCAGCAGAAGCCACTCACAGATTCAAGAGACCGCCCACGTTCCTTGTTCACATTCCTTACCATGCTAGCAAAGGTATGGCAAATCCTTCTCATGCTTAGAAGCCCTCTGGCTCTGCCTCTGCTACCAACTGAATAAAACCCTGTTTTTAAGCCCTCATGCGATTAGGTTTGGAGCCACTCAGATAACCTGACTTTTCCCACGTAATGTATATAGGTATATGCATAATGCCACTTTCACAGTGAAGGGGATTACATAAGGTTAAAAGTCATCGGGGTAGTTTTAGAATTATGCCTACCACAATGCATATACCCTACCTTCCAAGATTTCCTGGAGCATTTATTGAAAGAATGCAAAAATGAATAAATGAGTGAATGAATGAATTAATGAAAGAATATTGCTACAGTGTCACCTGCCTATAAAGAGAATTCATAAGAGTCTGCCTGCCCTGTCTGCCTAGCACAACACAGAGTTATTGCCTAGCTGGGACTTGCACATATTCCTAGGGCTCTATCTGGGCAAGGCACAAGGTGTGGTATAGTTTCCCTTGACTCTTAGATCTCATGAATGTATCAGGACAATACCTTTAACTCTGTTCTCATTCCAATAGATCAGCAACCCTCATAGAGACTGAGAAGAGAATACGTTCATAAGGACCCATTACTTTCTAATTTTGTCATTTCTCTTCCAGCTTGGTTCTTCTTCCCCTCAATGCAGAGAATCTTTCTCTAGATAGACACTGCTCTTCTTTACTGGGTTGCTCCTAGTCTTTGCGAACTCCTTACTCTTTTTCCTTTGCTTCAAAACCTATAATTTTAAATGTCAAGAGTCAGGATAAGACCAGTTTATGGGATGAGGAAAGAGAAAGGGAGGGTGGGAATGGAAGGTAGAAAGGAAGAACTGGAAATATGACAAGAAACAACATTACTTAATATTTCCAACATATATTTCACCACTACATTTTATTTTTTTTATTTTTATTTTATTTTTTAAATATTTTTATTTATTTCTAGGAGAGAGAGAGAGAGAGACAGCGTGAGCAGGGGAGGGTCAGAGAGAGAGGGAGATACAGACTCTGAAATAGGCTCCAGGCTCTGAGCTGGCAGTCAGCACAGAGCCTGATGCAGGGCTCGAACCCACGAACTGCGAGATCATGACCTAAGCGAAAGTCGGACGCTTAACCGACTAAGCCACCCAGGCGCCCCTCACCACTACATTTTAAACTCTGATTTCACTTTATTATAATGACATGTTTACAGATCTGTCTCTCCCTCCTATAATATTAGATCATTAAGGGTAGAAATAGACATCACTGATATATTGTTTTACTTCCATTTCCTGGTACAATTCATTGCAGTTACCCAATCACTGCTTGCTGAATAAATGAGAGATAAACGCGTAAATTAAAATGATAAAACAGAATATGTATGCATTTATTATTCAATTTAATGTATTCAGCCCAACAAAAGATACCCAGATTTCAAATATCTAGGCAGATAGAGAAATTCGGAAAAGAATTTCAGATAATTTTTTCTGCACAACAAAATAGGAAGCTTAAAGAAATATTGATGATAAATGTTATCTTTTCTAGCAATGCAGTTTTGAATATAACCAAAATATTTAAGCACTGCTTTGCTATACATTTGCATGTGCCATTTACCAATATGAATCAGATTATTAAATGCAAACGTTCTTTCTTGGATTTCCATTGCATGTGTAATACACTCCAAAAGTTGTAAATCTGCCTTGGTTGTTTTTTGATATCTGCTAGAGGATGTTCACATTAAGATAAATGGATTGTCATGTTTCGAGAAGTGTTTAGTTTCACTTTTAGGGGACCATCTGTTCTCTGATGAATGGTTCTGTGTATAAGAGTGGGCATGTTGATTTAGCTCTTTTTTAAATAAATGCCATAGCTAATTATTTTTTAAAGAATGTAATTCTTAACCCCTTTAACTTCCAAAGTCTCTTTTGAAAATAATAACGATGTAATAAGTGTTCATGCTAACATAAATGTTTCTCTTAGGATGCAAATACATTCATCTTCAACTGTAAAAAAAAAATAATTTGAGAGGTCGGAGTTCATATATGCTTGGTGAATAATTCCCTTTCCTATCTGAGAAACTCTCTGAATGAGCACATAACTTGAACTACATACACTGAACAGTCAAAGAGGAAGGAGGGACAGACTCAAATCAATTTTATTCATCACTGAGGTGAGAGTTAGCCCAGCAATATCACCCACACATTTGTCTGGACACTGCTACTTTTCATCATCACAAAAGAAAAATTATACAAATAATAAAATTAAAAACAATACAATTAATATGCAATGATCCATATAATTTGCTGAACTGATGGGTACTAGTTAATTTAAGGTCTGAATGTGTATTTAAACCATTCAAATTATAGTCCATAGCTAAATTTAAAGCAAAATATTAAGTACTTTCAGTTGTTATTTGTATTGAAATGATTAAAGAGCTCACTCATAACAATATATTCACTTGTATATTACAATATTAGAATTTGTGAAATAATAAATATAGATAGATAATAGACATACAGATAAATAATGGATTCATTTCTTTCACTACATAGATCTGTAATTTTCCAAACTGTGTTCTACAGTAGAGCCCTAAGTTTATGAGAACTATGGGCAGGATTGAGAGAGAGGGTTGACTACACTGGGCTTTTGGATGTCCTTTCTTTTCCTTCCTTTCTTTCTTTCTTTCTTTTTTTTTTTTGTTTCCTTTAATTTTGAGAGAGAGAGTGAGAGAGAGGGAGGGAGGGAGCGGGAGAGGGAGCGGGAGAGGGAGAGGGAGGGAAGAGAGGGAGAGAACATGCATGCACACAAAGGGGAAGGTCAGAGACAGAGAATCCCAAGCAGGTTCCATGCTGTCAGCACAGAGCCAGACATGGGGCTTGATACCCCAAAACCATGAGATCATGACCTAAGCCGAAATCCACGGTCAGACATTTAACCGACGGAGCCACCCAGGTACCCAATACCCATTCTTAATTCAAGCAAAACCAAAATTTCAAGCGTTAATTTTAAAGAATGTACTTTTGCATGTTTGCATTCACTGAGTCAGTTCCATAGCTAAAGGAATGGGAAAATCAGTGCCCTAGATAAATCCACCTCCCTTACATTCCTACTTTGAAACATCAACCATGATTGTAGAAAATGTTTTTCTATGTGAAATAACATTTGTCGTTGTCAGGAGAGACCAAGTAAAGGCTGTTGACTATTTCTTACTTATTGAAATAGAGAGAGGGAGGAGAGAACTAGTTCACTACTTCACATCTAGTCACCTGACACTATCTCTTACAGAGCACACCAGTGATAAGCTCTCTGAAACCACATAGTCTTTAAGGCCGTGATGAATATACTCTGTTGCTGGAATCTCTGCCACTACACAGGGAAGCTTGTATAGAGAGATCTTTCTACTTAATGTTTCCCAAATTTTCATGAAGACTGCTTTCTTCACATAGCACTGATTTATTTTATCATTTAAGGTTTTCTGTACTAAGTCAAAGAAAATTACTGTAGTTAACTTGTGTAAAACGGAATTTATTGGCAGGATATAGGGTAATTCACAGATTCAAAGTAAGTGCTGAGGAACTAGGCTTCATAAAGGGAGGACCCAGAGAAGCTTCCTGAATCTGGGTAGTAGCAACTATAGAAATATCTCTTCAGGTCACTATTTGATCAAATCATGTGCAATTTTGTTCTTTCCTCCTATTACAGGACTAAGTGTCCTGTTCCCATCAAAAGTCAAACCCCTTATTTGCACTCTGGAAACCATCCGTCTTACTTCCTTTATAACTAAGCTCTGACAATTTTACACTCTCCAGGGTATTTCTCCCACAATTTATACGTTTGCCCTCATTCTCTTCAGCATACAAACATGCTTTAGAATACTCACCCAAAAAATATAAAAACCTACATACATTTGTGTCATCACTCTGCCACCAGCGACCACTTTCCTAGTATCTTTCATGCCAACACTTTTAAAGGGATCAGTTTACCATTGCAGCTCATTCTTCCTCACATGGCATTCTCTCCCTAACCCACATCATTGTCTGAGGACCAAAAACTGAAGAAATCATGATTGTAAAAAATACCATTAATCTCTATCCTGTCAGTTCTGATGGTAACCTCTTTGATTTTGTCATTCTTAGCCTCTGAGAAGCATTTAGGCTTGTTGACCATGCCCTCTTTCTAAAAACTCATTTTCTCTTGCTTTTTAAGAAATGTTCTTCCTGACTCACTGGATAGTCCTTTCAAGATCTTTGGCTGGCTTGACTTCTAAGTGTTTAAATGACTCCTGGGCTTGAACCTTTTCACTACCTACATACTCCCCATCCATGACCTCATTCACTTCTCTCATCAGTTACTACACATGTCAGTAAATCTTAAATATGTCTCTGTAGCCCTGTCCTCTCCTCAGCTTAAGATACTGTTATCCAGCAGTCTCATTGGCATCCTCACATGCATGACCAAGAAGCATCTAAAAGTTGTGTGACAAACAGAATGTTTAAGCTCTTTCCCATTCTCAACTAGATCTTTCTTTAGACGTCTCCAACCCGTTGGCCAAGCCAAAAATCTAGGGCATACATTCAGTCCAAAAGCAAATATTATTGATTATACTTCTAAAGTTTAAACAAAACCCATTCACTTTTTTTACGTCTGTAGTAAGGTCATCCAGACCAAACCATCTTTACTTCTCACTTGGATACTTACCATAGCCTCTTAAATAGTTTTCCATTTTGTAACTTAATATTTTTTTCTCTTCACAATAGAAAAAAAATAATTTAGAAATTTAGAAATGTTATTTATAGTGTCAGTCTCTTATTTAAAACCCAAGGATCTCATGTCATATTTGGAATAAAATCATAATCCGTTTTGACTTGTGATATAATCCCACTAGTTCTCTTACTTTACTGCTTACTTTTAGCCCTTTGGTCTTCTTTACATAGAGATATGCCTTGAAAAATTCGTAATTTGTACATAGATGATTTGTTCTTGGGATTATTCATCTAAATGTATACCTTTGTATAACTATCTGCCATAACAGATATGGCAGTTGCAAAATCTCAGACTTACTACACACACACACACACACACACACACACACACACACACGGTTGGTTTCTCACACATAAATAGTTCAATTTTACTCAATGTGGTGTTAGTATGTGTGCATATGTGTAGGAGGGGCAATTTCTCTGCATTATGGAGTTTTCAGGGGCTTCTTTAATTTAGTGGCTTCAACATCCTATGGAGCCTGGAGATCCCCCCCTTCAAGCCTCTGCACTTGGCCTGTATCACCTCTAGAGAAGAGAGTTTATGGAGAATTACACAGGATCCTCTTGTGGATCCACCTCTATGTCTGAGGTAGATTTCATTAGTTTTTCTCTGTATTCCATTGGCTAACACTCAGTCACATGGTCACATTATACACAAGAAAGGCTGGGAAATGTGGCTTAAGTGTTTTCTCCAGGATGAAGAGGAAAATAATGCATATTGGTGATTACTAGCGGTCTTTGGCATGGCACTTAACCAAATAATTTCCAGTAACATTTTTTTTCACATTTCCTAATTTTAATTACATCTAAATCAATTTTTACCATATTATATTCTGGGATTTACTAACTATTTCTTTAGTCATACATTAATTAATCAATACTCATGTTGTCTCCCTTTAGAAAATGTCGGCTTCACAATGACAGGACTTTTGTCTGTGTTGTTTCATGCTATGCTATATACTTAGTACCTAGATCTAATACATGCCTGGCACATATTAAGAACTTCATAAATATATATTTTTTTTTATAAGTTCAGAGGTTCTTTCATGGTTTATACCCAAGATTTTAAAAGTACAACTTGTTTAACAAATCTATGAGCACTGTATCTTAAGAGAGATAAATAAAATTAGGACTTCTTTCCTTCATCCACTTTCAGCAACTTTGCAAGATGTTGGCTCAGAGACAACTAAGGAGTTCTGATTCATTAATTGGAAGAATCAGCCAATATCAATGGCTGAATTCTGGAGGGTTTCCTATTTCTAACAAGTTCTCTATGTCCATACAGGAAACATCTGTTGGGGCACAGCTGCCTCAATATTCCCTGCCCTCCCTTTCCTAAAATATCTAGATCATTTCAGGCTTAAGTCTTTCTCCACCATAATGGTGTCCACATACGTAGCCCAGCTAGTCCCAATATAGGCAAATTGGGCTAATGAGAATGAGAGCGACTATGTAATTTACTGTAATCATTCTCTTTGTAAGTTTTCAGGCTTTTTCTTTTTATTTTACTGTGAAATGCTAGAGTCCATGAACCCTACACACGATATTATCCAGTGAAGGAGAAGTAAGTCACCAGGCGAAATCTGAGTAGACTTATCAGAACAAAAGGGGGAGGGGGTGGAATTTAAACAGAAAAGAAAGCAAGAGGTGCCATCTAGATGTTTTTTCTCAAAAAGTTAAAATCTGTATGATGGGATGTCATTATAGACAAATGAAAAGCAAATGTTGTGTCTTACTGAATATTTACTAGAAAAATCCTGAAGTTCAGCAAATAGAAAAAGAAGTTAAATAATTAATAGTAGGTAAATAAGTATTTAATACATAAATAGGGAGGGGGGTTGCCTGGGTGGCTCTGTCAGTTGAGTGACTGACTCTTGATTTCAGCTCAGTCATGATCCTGTGGTTGTGGGACCAAGCCCCACACTGGGCTCCACGGTGGGCAGGGAGCCTGCTTGGGATTCTCGATCTCCTTCTCTCTCTTCCCCTCCCCTACTTGCATTCATGCACATGTGCACTCTCACTCTCTCTCTCTCTCAAAAAAAAAGTTACAAATATAAGTAAATCAGGATATGTTGTTATTTACTATAGCAAGAGTTCAGGATTCTTTTTACTTAAAAAATGCAATACAGATATTCTTTGTTTCTGTTTATTTAAAAGTTCTTATATTTTCCCTCATATTCGTATTCTAGATAGCCAATATTGTTCAATGAAGTGTACCTTTTGGAAATTAAATTGTAATTTTACCGGCATTTTTTTTAAAAAAAAAGTGTTCTTATCTTAGTAATTGGTATGCATAAAAGCTTTTTTGGTGGTTTTAGTCTATTTTCCTTCATATTGTAAGACAACCTATAAAGGAAGATGATACTATGAAGCTGTTTTTCAACTTTTCTTCATAATTTTTCACAATTTTATAACTTTTGTAAAGACTATTTCCACTCAGATCCAGTATCAATTAAAATATATATCAATTTAAATGATATTTATTTATTTCATTTTACAAACATCATTTTAATTATTTTTTTGTTTTCAAAAAACAACTCACTAAAGACAGCAGTCTGCTATGTTGTAGGTACTATATAAGCAGAGTAATTAAGCCAAAGTTGAAGTTCTCAAAAAGATCATTTTTATTATTATTTATTATTGTTTTTTAAGTGTTTAATTTATTTTTGAGACAGAGAATGAATGGAGAAAGGGCACAGGGAGAGGGGGACACAGAATCTGAAGCAGGCTCTAGGCTCTGAGCTGTCAGCACAGAGCCCAACATGGGGCTCGAATCTATGAACTGTGAGATCATGACCTGAGCCGATGTCAGATGCTCAAGTGACTAAGCCACCCAGGTGCCCCAAAAGTTCTCAAAAAGTATAGACATGGGCTGCCTGGGTGGATCAGTCAATTAAGAGTCCGTCTCTTGATTTTGGCTCAGGTTATGATTTTGCAGTTGTGGCATCAACCCCTCTATCAGGCTCTGTGCTAGGCAAGGAGCCTGCTTAGGACTCTCTTTCTCTTCCTCTCTTTCTTCCTTCCCCTGCTGGTGTACATGTTTTCTCTCTCTCTCTCTCTCTCTCTCAAAATAAATAAGCAAACATCTTTTTAAAAAGCATAGATGTGCATACAGGTTATTAGGAAGATTGTTAAAAGAGTTAAGTCACATTGTAGAAGAAGCAATATTTTAGTTAAATCCTCCCTGATGAGTAGGAATTCACTGGGCAAAATCAAAATGAATTACACTGTAGGGGAGCAGAATGTAGAGCAGCAGTGATTTGTAACGTAGCATAATAAATTCAAGTATAGCAAATAATTGAATATGGCAGTAGGCAAAACTGAGTTACAGAAGAAGAAAGACCTAAGCAGCCTTATTTTATAAAGAGGCTTGTCTTCTTTTTTCTTTTTTTATAGATTTTTTTAGCATTTATTTATTTTTGAGATAGAGGCGGGGAGGGGCAAGAGAGTCTAGGACAGAGGATCAGACTCTGCACCAAGAGCCCAATGTGGGGCTTGACTCATGCATAGTAAGATCATGACCTCACCTGAAGTCAGACACTTAACCAACCATCCCACCCAGGCACCCCTCTAAGGGGTCTTGTTGTCTATGTTAACCATTTGGTTTTTGTCATTTGTGCAAAGAAATTTGGAATTTGTCAAATTCCTAAATTTTTTAAATGATTCAAACATAGGAATTACATAATCAGATTTAAGTATTAGAAATATAACTATTAAGGATTGAGAGAGGAAAGATAATAATAAATGGAGACCAATTAGAATGATTTATGGCGATAATGTTTCTATAACATTAGAGATTAAACTACAGCTTTTAATCTTACACCATAGTAAGAATAGTTTTTAAATTGTTAAAATCAAAAAAATCATCAACACAACATATATATCTCTAAGAATTAGAATTAAATGATAGCAATTCTACTTCTGAGTATTTATTCAAATTAATGAAATCACTATATCAAAAAGATATCTACACCTGTATGTTTACTGCAGCATTATTTATAATAGCCAAGACATGGAAATAACCTAATGTCCACCAGCAAATGAATAGGTAAAGAAAATATTATATATGTAATAATGTAATAGGACATTATAATATATATGTTCATATATATAATGTGTATATACATAGCATATATATTACTATTCAGCCAAAAGAAAAAAGAATAGTCTGTCATTTGTGACAACATGGATAGACATCAAGGGCATTATGCTAAGTGAAATGTCAGACAGAGAAAGGCAGATACTATGTGATCTCACTTATGTGTAGAATCTAAAACAAAACAAACTCATATAAAAAGAGATCAGATTTGTGGTTACCAGAGGTGAGAGGTGGAAGAATTTAAAAAGGTAGTAAAAAATACAAACTTCCAGTTACAGAGGTGCCTGGGTGGCTGGGTCGATTAAGTATCCAAGTTCGGCTCAAGTCCTGATCTCATGAGTTCATGAGTTCCAGTGCATCCATCCATCTGCACTGTCAGCTCAGAGTCTACTTGGATCCTCTCCCTCTTTCTCAGCCCCTCCCCCTCTCATGCACGCACTCTCTCTCTCTCTTCTTCCCTCTCTCTCAAGTGAAATAAAACATTAAAAGAACTCAAACTTCCAGTTATAAAATAAGTACTTAAGATGTAATGTACAATATGATGGTTATAGTTAACAGTGCTGTATGGTATATTTGAAAGTTGCTAAGAGAGGAAATCCTTAAAATTCTCATCACAAGGTAAAAACCGTTTTTCTTTAGTTTTTGTATCTATGTGAGATGATAGACATTGACTAAACCTGTGATAATCACTTCACCATATATGTAAGTAAAGTCATTATGCTATAAAAAAAGAAACAAAAGAAAAATAAGAAAAAGAAAGAAGAAAAATAAAGATAAATGAAAAATAAACACCAGGGACAAGGAAGAATTGTCATATTAATTGTGCCGTTAAGTTTAGAGCACAATGAATGAAAAAACTTCTACAGCAAAGCATATCATGACAGATTCTTCAGAACATCAAGGATAAATGAAATATTCTAAAAATTTTGAAAAATGAAAAATTGGATGCATATACAACAAAGCAATAATTGAGATGTCATCACACTTCTAAAAAGCAATATGAGAAATTAAAGATAACGGAGTGATGTTTTAAATACTAAAGAAAAATAATTTTCAACTCAGAAGCTTAGTGAAGCTATCAGTCAAGCTTGGAAGTAAAATTAAGACATTTTCAATAGTCCCTTTATTAGGATGCTGCTTGAAGATGTGTCCACAAAAATCAAGAAAGGAAGAGAAAAAGATAAAAGCTGAGGAGAGTTCAAGAAACGGGACACAGAATATAGAAGGAAAGAGAATACTTAAGGAGGCAGAGAAAAACAGAAACAAAACAGTTAGTCAACATACCTAGAGAACACAACAATCCAGCCCAGTGGGCGGGGGGGGGNACTTTGATTATATAAGAGTTTTATAGCTCCATAAAATAACTGAGTGAAAATTGGGGATAGGTTTAGCATATATCTGATTAGAGTTTCAGAACTAGAGACTGGGAGAAAACTAAAAAGAAGGGACTATTAACGAGATCATGGCCAAGAATTATCTGAACCAAAGGAATACATGAGTACTCATACAAAAATCAAACATCCCATTTGGGGCAGAATAAATACAAACAAATTCAGGTCGTAGGAGAACTTCAGAATCCAAGGACAAAGCAAAAAGTCTTCAAAAGAAGAAAAGTCATTAGATTTATACAAAGAATTAAACTAAGCTGACAGCCAAGTATGGGGGCCAGAAGACATTCTTTGTGATAACTGTTCATCCCTAGTTGGGTAAGTTAGGAGGAGGGAACAATTAAAAGCCTACCTGTCAGCCCACTTGGATTCCTTGCTATTGTCTCCTTATTTGAGTCATTCACTTCTGGCTGGTTGTGCAATGATATGCCCAGGACACTGATGGAGGGGATAAGGGTCAGGGAGAGTCAGTAAAGGGACTCATGGGAAAGAGGGGTGGACTGAACTTAAAGAATAACCTCTCACCAACCTATCCCACGTCTGTGCCCCTGAATGTGTGCTCCAGGACAGTCCCCTTGCTGCTGTTCCCAGGGACCCAAACAGCTTCTATCTTCCCAAGGAATCCTCAGAGTTTTAATAATCTATTCACCAGTTCTTGGAGGATCATAATTCTCTGTCACTCAGAGAGCATCTCAGGTGCTGTTTCTTTAGAGCTGATGCCAGCTTGCGATCTTACTGGGAAATAAAGTGTGACCTAATTTTAATTTTTATACTGACCTTTCCTTTTTCTTAATAAAATTTAAGCAGTGTATTTATCCTCCATCAAGACTCTAAACTAGCAGATCTCTGAGAATTCTCTTTCCCTTCTTTTCCATGCCAAGAATAAAGAAATTACTCTTAAATGTGCTTATATACGAACAATGAAATTGTTGCCTGGAATGAAAATACAATAGTTTCCTTAGGACATAGGGATTCCTGGAGTATAAAATAGGAAGTAATTAAGCTCAAACTGCAAAACTTTAAGTTCTCTGTCTTCAGGCAAAATGCTCCCTTCCCAACCTCAAAAACTAATCCAGAAGAGTTGGAACCCAGGCTCTGCCCCATACCCTAACACAGCTATGACCACTACAAACAAAGTGCTAAAGGAATAAAAGAAACTCACAAGGAAAAAGACAAAACATTTGAGATATACAAGCACTAAGAAGAAAATCCATTCTCTACATATATCAATAAAAGCCTAGAGAATTTTTCAAAAATAGAAAAGAATTATAGTATTCAGAATATGAGGACATACCATAAACAAAGAGAATATAGGGAATTTGAAAACATCAAAGACAATGTGGCACCTGGTTAGCTCAGTCAGTTAAGCATCCTACTTCAGCTCAGATCATGATGTTGCAGTTTGTGGGTTTAAGCCTCACATTGGGCTCTGTGCTGACAGCTCAGAGCCTAAAGCCTGTTTCGGATTCTGTGTCTCGCTCTCTCTCTGCTCCTCCCCGCTCATGCTCTGTCTGTCTCTCTCTCAAAAATAAACATTAAAATAAAAACATTAAAGTCAAAAAACAATCTAATTTCTTCCAAAAGGAATATCATAACCTAAGAAGAATAAGAGCTTGATTAATATAAAGCTTCTTTATATTAATGAGACAGTAGAGGAAGAATCAGAAAGGACTTTTAATTGTACACTTAGAAAAACAGTCATATGTAATTAAATAAATATGTAAATATCATAGGAAAAAAAGAATTGAGATAATTTATGACACCGTGACCCTTTCNAGGAAGGGAAGGAGGGAGGGAGGGAGGGAGGAAGGAAGAAAATCACTTGCATTCAAGTAATAAAACAGCAATAAATAAGTCTTGGAGAAAGAAAAATAAATAATATGAGAATGGGCATGGGAGGAAAAGAGATAAGAAATCGACTGTGGGCCAAGGTTCTTTTCTTAAGGCAGAATATATAGGCAGAGGAAAGTTGCACACAGTGACAAGAAAAATAAGCATACTTATGGCTTCTAATTAGTAATGATAGCCTACAGCAGAGAAGAAATTGAATACTGAGCTTTAAAACCAGAGGAAGATTTTGTCCATAGAGTGAAAGACATGAAAAGGAAGGAGAAAAATATGTTGTAAATAAACAAGAATAAAAAGAAAAGACATTGGAAAGTGGAATAGACCAATTAAAAAATGACAAGGGCTGCCTGGGTGGCTTAGTTAAGCAAGTCACTTCCGCTCAGGTCATGATCTCATGGTTCCTGAGTTCAAGCCCAATGTGAGGCTCTGAGCTGACAGCTCAGTCAAATTCTATGACTTCCTCTCTCTCTGTCCCTGCCCCGCTCACACTCAATCTCTCTCTCTTTCAAAAATAAATAAACAACAACAAAAAAGAATAAAAAATATCAAAACGGACATTTGTAAACCTATACTAGGCCTAATGTGCTATTTAAAATAAAAATTTTACTTAAAATTATTATTTAAGATATTATTTAAAATAAAAATCATACTCAAGTGGTTTTGTGGGGATGTTCTAAAAGTTTCCAAGAATGGCTAATACTTATTAAGGTAGAGTTCTTCCACAAAATAATAAAAAAAGCAGAGTAAAGTTATATAACTCAATATCTATTAAGTACTATACAAGAGAATCCAGTATCTCTAGTGCACTAAAAACACAACCCTATGATAAAATATTAAATATTCGGAGGGAATATTTAATGAAAGAAGTTCTGTTCCCATGGATGGAGATTTAGATGACTCAATCCTGGGCCCAGAATCCTACACCAATACCATTACAGATTTTCTACCACTGGGGAAGCAGAAGGGACAGGACATAACTCTCCTGTACAAATATGCCACAAGTCCAAGACAGACCTTGGCTGCTATAAGTTTTAAGAATATAGAGAAAATCCTTCCCATAAAGATCAAGCACACAGGCCCTATCTAAGTTTGTGGCTGGACCAGGTAAATAGAATCTCACCTCCCCAGTTCCCACCATCAGTCTATTAAGCACCAAGTAACAAGCAACAGCCACCTACTGCTGGGGAAAGGGAAATATCATTGGTAGAAAGGCCTTCTGTGGATGGCATGGGCATGAGGGGAAAGCAGGGAGACTTAGAAAAAGACATCTAGAGCTCTGGGCCTCTGCACAAAGAATGGCTAGAGATGAGTGAAGCATGTGGTACACTGATGGTAACCACAGCAGTAACAAACCTAGATCATCTCCCAACTAGATGAGCTCAAACCACAACAGAAAACGGCATGACAGAAGAAACAAGCCCATTTCCAGAACTAAGTGTACCTGCCTCAGTCCCAGTCTCAACCCATGTCTGCCATAATAAATAAATAACTATGAGACACTAAATGCAAAATGAAAATATGTCTGTCAAGAGAAAGGCATACTTTCATGGTCTAATTAAGTTTTCTTCTATTTTCTGTTCTTTAATGGTTCTCAAAGTATGATTTCCATATGAGCAACATGGACATTATCTTATAACTTGATAGAAATGCAAATTGTCAGGCCCTATCCCTGGCTTACTCTAGGGTTGGACCCAATACACTATTTTAACAAGCTCTCTGGATAAGTCTGATGTGTAAAAGTTTGAGAAATATTGCAGAGGAATTACTAGACAAGGCTAGACTACATTTCTTTGAAAATATAAAATTTTTGAAGGAAGGCAAAGGGTTGTGTTAATATCAATGTGTTCCAATCTACACAAATTCTTGTGGCATACAAATGAGGCGGATTTTCTCTTTTTGTTTTGGGGCTGTTCTTATCCCAGCTGAAAATCCTATAAGCTCTAGAGAAAGAAAGTTTTGGGTGGCAACTGACCTTCTCCACCTACTCATGCAACAGATCTGACTGTTCTATCACAATGACTTGTTGGTAGAACTTTAATCCACTTTTTCCGTACAACGTAGTAAAAAGAAAATACTAGCTATATGATTTTTCAATCTAATTAACAGATAATAGTAACTTTTAAATATGAAATGTTACTATGGGCACTTGTGGGGATGAGCACTGGGTGTTATATGGAAACCAACTTGACAATAAACTATTTGTAAAAAAAAAAAAAGAATCATTTCATAATAAGAATTAGACATAACCATTGAGACATAGGGTTAGTTTTATATATACAGTTTCTTTATTGAAAATAAATACGATAGAATGATGGAAAAAATAAAATAAATATGAAATGCTAAATCTGTTTGGATTTCCTCTCTAAAAATTCATAATGGTCTCTTTCTAAGACACTTGCTAGCATTATAGGTAGTAGAGACTGCTCATAATATTTAACATCTGGAACATAAGCTAGGGGATGAGCAGCAGCTTACAGTAATTCATCAATCATGGTGTAAAAGAGCTTTTATTGTACCATTTCATGAACTCAAATTCAGAATATGTCATCTCTATACGTAGTCATATAGAGTGATAGAGAGAAAATCACCAAAAATAGTGGCTTATGTGTAAAAATGTTTCCAATTAAATGTACTAACTTTGTTAAATAATATAATAACATACTACATCAACTTTGTGTTAATGATGGTGTATAATACAAAATTATGCCATTTAAGGCCTAGAACTAAAGTCTTCTCATTCTTAATTTTTTGAAGACACATGAAAAAATCAGTGTAATAATTGTCAGTTTACCCCAAATGTTAGTCATTCCTTCTAATAAGACATGATATTATAGGGGTGCCTGGGTGACTCAGTCCGTTAAGCGTCCGACTTCGGCTCAGGTCATGATCCCACAGTTTGTGGGTTCGAGCCCCGTGTCAGGCTCTGTGCTGACAGCTCAGAGCCTGGAGCCTGTTTCAGATTCTGTGTCTCCCTCTCTCTCTGACCCTCCCCTGCTCACACTCTGTTTCTGTCACTCAACAATAAAAAGAAATGTTAAAAAAAACATATTATAAAATATGCTTAGGGTTTTATACCTAGCTCAGACATGTCACATGTAACTGAAAAACATGGATTTCATTAATTAAGTAATGGAAATAAAATATAACTTGAAAAGATAAATGCCAGTTTGATATACCTTTACTCCTAACTGTTAAGGCTGATAATAAAAACAGATACCTTCCCATTTAAGCAGCTAAAGCTTGACTTTCCCACTTCCCACACTTTTTTCTTCACCCCCACATTGTTTTGGAATATAAAGAGATATACAGCTGTGACTGACATTCATTTATTTTTTTAATCTGACTTTACAGACCACTACTCTTCAGAATCAGTATCAGGCAAGTGACTGCCATTATTTCTTCTTTTTGAATTTCCATGTTAACAAAACATTTTGAAATTAGAGAAACATTTTATGTTCTCTCATACTATAGATTTTCCCAGATCCTCTAGGGCTCATGTCTTACAAATGTTATGACAATGTAAAAGACTGCTCTCTGTACTATCCATTCAGAGAAATCAACAATGTTATTACAAAACAGCTGGTTTAACTACGGGAGAGAGTTACAAATGAATTAGCCTCAGGTATGAAACTACTCAGATGGGGAGAGCAAAACAAGGCAAGGTGTGGAGGCAAAACACTGTGGCAGCTGCACAAGGGGAAAGTGCCTTAGGACAAACTCACACTGCTCTCAATATTTAAAGAACACCCAATCCTCATACTGAAAGAATAGTAGCCTGGTATCCTGGTCATGTGTTAGGGTTCTATACAACGTCTCTTGTAACTCATTTGGGAATTATAAGTAACTAAACACAGTACTATTAAATTTTTTAAATTAATATTTTTTAAATTAATATGTTCTTAAACCTAATTTTAATCCACACATCTTTAGCAGCAAGACTCATCACAGAGTAAGAGCAGATTATTTTTCTGCAGCGTTAGAAAGTGTTGATCATTCTCATTGAACATCATTTGCTTGCATCCTCTATACCATTGCACAGGGGAAGATGAGGCACAAGCTCTTCTCAAATGTAAATATGACATTGACTTCCCCATATTAGAGCTATTCAGGGCTGTTGCATTAAATCTAGAAAAATGTATAATCTGTGTGCTTTGCAATCTGAGCTTTCCCTACACCCTAGCATCACTGCATTTCTAGGTCAGTTCAGTCCAGTCATATTAAACATTTATAATCTCCAACACCTACCATTGAGGCATGCCTGCCTTCACATTATGCCTCATCTTTCCTTCTCCTTAGAAAACCTATAGTGCTCCTCAGTTGCTTGTTGAACATCCACCTATTTTCAAGGTCTAGAGAAAATTTCTAGAGGCATGTAATAACCACTATTAAAAAGTTCATAACACAATTACATGTTTATATTTTTGCACTTTTTACTAGAATCTTAAGTCCTTTAATGGAGGGATCTTCTCTTCTATATGTATTCTGAGCACATATCAAAATGCTTGCCTTAGAATGGGTACTCAAACAATATTTTTTGAAAGAGTGGCTGTTCAAGTCTCTCATTAAAGGGAGGCCAAAAGAGGGAGAATATACAAACCCTACACAGAGTGGCATATATTTTTAATAATTTATTTCAACAATTACATTACTGTTTCATAGCATTTAAGTGTTTCTTTCATTCAAGAAAGCATCAGTAATGAGGAAAAAGTACAGCCGTGCATACAGGTAATAGAGAATCATTGTAGCCTTAATTATAATAATAAGGATTTTGGAAAGATGTTTAACTTCCTAAGGCTTCAGATTTCTCAGACGTAAAAATAATATAAAATTGACAGTTACAGACTAAGCTCTTACTACACGTTAGTTGCTCTTTCAATTGTTAATCTATTCGACTTGTCATTACAAATTCAGGTCAGTCTATTTCTATCTTACATGACTATCTTTAAGATTTTAAAATAAGACCATTTTTGTAGCATCGTTTTTGGTTTTCATTTTTAGATAAGCATATGCAAAAAAAAAAAAAGAATGTCAAATGGATATTGTCAAAGATCATTTTTATTCCCTAACAGTTAGGAATGAATTCCAGTCATATAGAATTTAGGAGGAATTTGTTATAGAAATTTCCCCATGAATATGGGGGAAACATTTCTCCAGTGGATGGATGGATGGATGAATGGGTGGATGAATGATAGATAGATAGATAGATAGATAGATAGATAGATAGATAGATAGATAGATAAATGGACAGATATAGAGGCAGATAGGCAGATAGATATTTCTTTACTATTCACCCATTTCTAAAATTAAAAGATATCTAATGCCAGGCCTAATTTATCTTGTTATTCTTCCCTATTTATTTCTTAATTTGTATCTCCTTAATTCCCTTTCTTTTCTTTTTCCTCTTGTTCTTTCACTGACCCAATGGCAGAATAATTACAAATGTGCATCCAGGTTGGGTAACAACGTAAGTATTTGTTTCAGGGAGCCATTATTCCTTTTTTATCTATTTTTATTGTTTTATTGATAAACAATGACTCTACTAACAAATTGTCATTTTAACTGATCAATTTGACATTGATACAGGTGTATCAGTACAGATCTGGTGGTGAAATAAGTAGACATTGTGCTCACTTTTACACAGCCTTTTTTTCATCTAACCTCACACACACACAAATAAAAAAAATGTACACTTGTGAATGGTACTTATTTTAGCAATCATAAACTGATATGTCAGTTTTAGCCTTTTTATAGAAATATGACAAATAATATCATAGCGTGGTCTTTGGAAAAATTATTCTATCAACTTCCCAAGCAACTAAAATAAAAGAACTACCCCCAAAACAGACATATATAAGTTAATGTCAACCTCTTCTATTTTAGATCTAATGCATTTTGTTTGATGAACAGAGCTCTTAAGAATGAAATATACTAAAAATAAAAATGGGATTAAAAAGTCACACATATTAAATCAGAAAATCCAACTACAATATGTCTTAAAAATAATGCATCTTTGAGGCACCTGAGTGGCTCAGTCGGTTAGGCATCTGACTTCGGCTCAGGTCACGATCTCAGGGTTCCTGAGTTCTAGCCCCATGTTGGGCTCTGTGCTGACAGCTGGGAGCCTGGAGCCTGCTTTGGATTCTGTGTTTCTCTCTCCCTCTCTGCCCCTCCCCTGTTCACCCTTGCTCTCTCACTTTCTCTCTCTATCAAAAATAAACATTAAAAATTTTTAAAAAAGCAAAGTATCTAATGTTTTCCAGTATTATAACAATGCCATTTTAATGAGCATAAAACAATAAGATACTAATAATTTTGTGTCTGAAAACTGTAATCATGAAATGACCCTACATAAATATTTTCCACTGGGTTTCTAACCTGATAGACATGTATGTAGTATAAACATCTGAATTTTACAGGACAACCTGCCTTATTTGTACAAGTAATGACTTAATGGATGTTATCTATGTGGATCAGATAAAACAGTAGGAAATAAACATTAATACAGGGGTGTAGATTTGTGACACAACTCTATATGTATCATTCATTGTTGAACTGACTGACCCTACACAAAGAATATATTGGGTAACATTATTTATGTCAATGTGGATGAAGATTCCCAGGGTCATACCACTCGACAATACTCAATCTATATAACCAGCATTTGGATGAAGACTCTGATTGAAACACTGACAATGTTGGTATACAGGCTGGAAGGAATGATTGAATAAGCTGAATGACAAAATCCAAATTTAAAGGATTTTGACAGGCATGAAAAATGAACCAAATTTAACAACATGAAATCTGGGGAAAAATGCCAATGTATTGACATTCTCCATATATTTTGGTAGATATGTAATCATATGATCTTTGTAAAACTGAGGTTTTAAAGGAAAGACCCAGTAAGATCTTTCAGGTACAGTGTCCCAGACATCCTTTGCCCCAAATTCACCTTCTTCCAGAGTCCTTGCCTTTTCCGCCATTACTTTTACAGGTGAGGAATGTAGCACTTCTGAGGTTCTCATTGAACCTCTCCTTTCCCTGAATCCTCTGAAACAACTTACCCTTGAGAATTTACAAATAAATGTCATTTAACAGTAAGCAAGAACCATTAAATACAAGTATAAAAAGGACACAACAAAAGTTAAGCTTCAATCTCTCCCAGAGCCAATTTCACAGGGAAATTTCTTTTCTCCTCACACTTCTAGTTCCTACCTCTGACTGGAGGGGCCACTTTGCTTTCTGCAAAAAAAGCATTCTGGAGATCTTAGATGCTCACATCACACCTAAAGTCTCTCTCTCTCTCTTTCTCTCTCTGTCTCTGTCTCTCCCCATCCCTCCTGGTTTCTCTCAACTACTTGTTTGTTTTTCTGTGGTACATCAACTGCAAGACAAGAAAAACTCGTCACAAGTGATAGAATGGAATGACAGAATGCTTTGAAAGAAGTGAGTTTTCAGTGATATCAGTGATATATAAGTAAGTCTGCTCCAAGCAAAGAGAAACAGTACTGAAGAGTGAAATAGTTCCACGTAATTACTAAGGATATGGGACCATATACTAGGTATGGTAGGAAGCCATGCTTTGTTACTGATGCTCACATTCAACGCATTCTTAGTGATTCTCACCTTCAATGATGTGGAGACCTAATGGATATACATTTGTAAAGTGATAAACTGGGTAAGCTTTCTGGTAAAATCTGTTAGTAAGACTACTTCATTGTTATGTGAGTTCTCCAGCAGTCTTTTCTGCTGTATGATTTAACATAGTTATACTACTAAAGAAATTTAAAATATAGTTCACTTAACTCATAATTTTTTGCTACCAAACTTGAATAAAAATACTTTAAATATATTATCAAGATGACTTTTTAAAGAAAGTATATCTCAATTTGTCCAGATGATATTTAACATGGCACATATTTTATTTGACTTGAAAATATTTGCATTACTATCTGATGTTTTGAAAATTAAAATATTTCAGTAAAATAAAAATGATGTGCTAAAATTAATAAGCTTAAGACAACATCCTCTTTATGTTAAAAAATAGTAAAGATCTTTAGAATAAGAACATAAAATTGAATGCAATTGAACTTTCTAATGGATATATTTAGAAGACTGTTAAGTTGGAATTGATTTTGAAGTTGGGAATCATTAGTAAAAGACTCTTTTTAAGATTAAAAAGAAGACATATTAATCTGCATTCAAAAATTAACAGAGAAATATATGCAGGACAGTATGGCACTAACTGAAATTTAAAAAAAACAACAACACAGTATGTGTTTTCCTGAAACTATAATTTCTTTCACTTAAGAGAATGAAACTCAATTTGTGTCCCATGGAGAAATCAACCATTTGAAAAATTTGTGCTCAATCTCAACCATTAGAGCAGAACTTCTTACCAGGCAGATAAAGAATTAAGTATTGGCTTATTAGACTGAGGGAGTTCTTTATCCAAATAGTCATCCTTTGTCTTCTACTCTGGGGCAGATACAGAAGTAACTGAGTATCATTATTTTGGAATAAAGGTTGAGGCAGAGCTTTGAAAGTTTTTATATTTTGCTCAAGCATTTGACTACCTACAGAATGTAAGATTTTTGAGGACATGGATTTAACTGCTATATATCTAGAATCTAGAACAGTACCTGAATAGTAAGTGCTCAATAAACTTTCACTGACTAAAGAAATACATGAATGATAGATTGCAAAAATATAGAAATAGGCTAAAGAAATATGGATAAACTTATATGAGGTTTTCATAAAAATAAAAGTTGTTAGATCCTGGAATTTCTATCCTGGGTTTTGGAAGTCTTCCTTGTGGTAGATATTGATGACAATACAATTATGTAGTTTGGAAGAAAAAAGTCTTTGAGTCCAGAAAATATAAAATAACAAACTATTTTACTTTTGAGGACCCAGGATTCTGCATTTTTCATACATTTGAACTTTATCCAATTCACAATCTTTCAAAATCCAATACTACATTAAATATTCTTCATTCAATGAAATAATATTATGGATAAAAACATGCAATATAAACTATAACTATACTCAAATGCCAAAAATTCCAAATCTGAACCTCTAGCTCCAATACTGAAGGACTAAAACCAGAATTGCCAACATTCCAGTAAAAATAATCACACTGATGGTTCCCAAGAAACAAGAAGAATCTTCTTCCCGCTATACATGTCTATTGCCCCTCATTATTCTGTAAAATAGATAATAAAGTCACCAAGAGATAATATGCTCAAATTAGGAACTTTTGAGGTTTACATGACTTCACTCTCTTTTCTTCATCTCTGTAGTCAGTCCGAAACTGTGTCAAATTTAATTCTTTCTCTCCATGGTCATTGTCACAACCTCCATTCACTAACTCTCCATCCCTCAACCAAAGAATTAAAAATGACTTCCTAATGAAAGTCTCGTTCTCCAGTTCTTCCTCATCAAATTCTTGCTCACATTGGTTCTTGAGTGATTTTTCTATAATAAAAATATGATTTGGTCTACATATTTTATTTATCTGTTGTGTGTGTGTGTGTGGTATCTGTGGGTGTGGTTTTCCCCACACCAAAGAATTCTGTACACCAACTGGATGTCTTACAATTCAATTCAGTTTTAACACTATCTACCTAGAGTTGCCTTCAGATCTGCAGATTAAGGGCTCAATCCAATAAACTGCCCCTTCTCCCCATTTCAAATGTCACTTGCAACTCCAGGTTGTTATCTGTGCTTCTGAACAACCAGCTACAAATCAGAAATTTCTACTACCCTTTCCTTGAGTAAGCTAAAAATTTGAGGTTCCCATTATTCATACCTTAGGTCCAATTAATTTGCTAGAGCAGCTCACAGTTCTAAGGAAAACAGTGTACTTACAAGATTATTGATTTATTACAAAGGATATTAAGAGATACAAATGAACAGCCAGATGAAAAGACATGTAGGCTGAGGTCCAGAAGGGTCCCAAGCATAGGAGCTTCTGTCTCCAGAGTTTGTCATATGTCATTCTCCAGGTACATAGATGCCCTCTGTTTCAACCAGCCTGAGAATTCTCCAAACCTCATCGTTTTTTATTTTTATGGAGGATATATTACATAAGCATTTTTTATTACAACATTGGGCATTAGTGATTAATTCAGTCACTAATCCCTCTCTCCCCACTAGAGGTTGACTGGGAGGATAGAAAGTTCCAATCACATAGTTAATTCCCCTAGCAACCAACCCCTTCGTCATTAGGGCTTTCCAAGAGTTATCTTATTAATGTGGTTAATATGGTTGAAAGGGGTTTGTTATGAATAATAAAAGATATCTCTATTGCTCTTACCACTTAGGAAATTCCATGTGTTTTAGGAGTTCTGTGCTAGAAATAAGTAGGAAAATCTAATATATTTTTAATACAAACCACAATATCACAATTATATATCAATGAATAAAAATATGTTGCTATTGAGCATTTTAGTAGGGCAAATTTCTATAAATGAAATGACCAGATTTAAGGATAGTAATATATTTCAATCTTTTGATCTAGTGTTAAGAGAAAATTTTCCACAGACAATTTACTGATTTAGTAAGCTTGTATTCAGTGATTCTTGAATCTAGCAACATCCAATGTAGTAGAGAGTAAGAAAGGCTGAAGAGTTATACAAGGAAAGAGATTGTTATAGACCAGAGTGAGTAGGAATAAGAAGATGTACTGGACATTTGCTGATGGCTTCCTTACATGCAACACATTTCCTTAAATGTGGAAGGAAGTCTTAAAATTAAGTTGCAACATTTGTGCTGAGGAACCAAGCACTGAGTAGCTGACCCAGACCTTTCTTTCCTGGGAGAGCCAAGCGTAGAATTTAGTTAAGTTTTGGTTCGCTAAGGTGGGGCTTAGCTAGAGCAACTCCCTTTGAGCTTAATCTAATTACTTTCACATTTACTACCATATTTCCTATGAAGGAACTGTACAGATCTACCTTATAAACAAACAGCATGTGAGTGTGTCTTTTCTCTCCAAATCTATACATGTAATTTTTGATCAACATACCATTTTGAGCAGCAAAAAATATTTGAAAAATTCAATATGCAGTTTTATTATTGATATCCATGCATTTTTTTCTTATGTGCACGGCTGTCTAGATTTCTTGTTTCATAAGATGTTTAATCATATCTTTGGCCTATAAGTTTTATTGATTTTTATGCACTTAGGTTATCATTATGTGGTGTTGATGTCACAAATATTTTTACAGCTTGTTGTCTGCTTTTCAGATTTAGTAGTGTTTGTCTTTAAATTTTGATGTCCTTCCTGTTAATGGCTTTGAGACATGAAAAATCCATAAACATCCTATAACGTTTTAGATTTAGCAAGTGTGATTAGTAGTATCTAGCCAAAATTTTCCTAGTTTAGAAAGTAAGAAATAACAAGGAATAATCACATTGAAAAGCAGAATGGTACACTTATGGCCATTTTGTTAATGTTGGATCTGAGACACTCAGAGAAAAAGTACTTTCATCCATCCAACAAACATTTATTAAACTTTTATTGAATTCTAGTGTAGCCAATTCCTTCTTCATTGAAAGTCATCTAGGGCTTGCACCTCTTTGAAAATAAATTTGGTTTGAGAAACACAATGTGTTCATGTAAGATAACCAGAAAACAAAAACAAGCATATAATAATTTAATTTACAATAATATATGAACTGAGATTAGTTTCAATATAGAATGGAATTGTTGAGCTCCACATTGATGAATGCTAAAGAAACCTACAAATTGCAAGAGAGTTAAGAAACAAAAAATGATAAAAATCTCACCTTGCGGTTATAGACTTTCAAAATGCCTATAAAGCACTTGGGATTTATAACAAGAATGGTACTAGTATAATGAACATGCTCAGTTCTATTATATGCTTTGATACATTCAAACCTTGGCAAACAAATATTAAGCCCCCACTTTGTATATTGTTTGCAGGTATATAAAACTAAATAAGACAAAACTCTTTTCCTCAAAGATGGTAGAATACAATGGGGCAGAGATGTACATAATCAAATATCTACCCAACATATTCTAAGTTTAAAAGAGGCTTTTGCTTTGGAGTGATAGGAAAACATAGAAAAGAAAGTCTATGGATTTGCCTGGAATGATACAAGAAGAGAGAAGAATTCAATGAAGATCTCCTTCAGGAGGTTATAGATTAGCACATTATTGAAATATGAACAGAAGATACATGCAGGGCCTGGAAAGAAGACACTGGAGGCCTGACTGAGGTGCACTGTATTCTGGAATAGCAGGTGCTAATGGAATTTAAAGTGGAAGACAAGACACAGGGAGGAGCATGAAGTTTCTTTTATCAGACTAAAGAATTAAAGTGATACTAAAATGTTAGAAATCACTAGAGGCTGTTGAAATAATCAAGCTTATATTTTAGAAAGCATATTACCAGAAATGTAGATTAATGGAGTGGAAGTAGGTAACCTCATAGTTCAGAAACTCAAGCTGCTATAAAAATTCCAAGTAATGGTGATGAGGGTCTGTGAACCACTATAAAGGTAGAGAGGTATGCAGAGAAGCAGACCCAGTTCAGGAGGAACCTAGGATGGCTACTCTTTGTATCACTTGGTTGAGACACCATTAAGAACCTTCCATCTAAGAACAGTCTACAGAAAAATTATGGAGATGGTTTATCTACATACTTCATTTTAACATGCTCTGTTTTACTGAAATTCGCAGACATTGTGTTTGTTTGTTTGTTTGTTTGTTTGTTAACAAATTGAAAGTTTGCAGCAACCCTGCAGGAAGCAAGTGTTATCAGCAACATTTTTTCAATACTTTGTGTCTCTGTGATACATTTTGGTAATTCTCGTTCTACTTCAAACTTTTCATTATTATTATATTTATTAGGGTGATGTGTGATCAGTGATCTTTGATGTTAACTATTGTAATTGTTTTGGGAGCACCATGAACCATGCCCATATAAAACTGCTAACTTAACTGATAAATGGTGTATGTGTTCTGAATGCTCCGCTGACAAGCTGTTCCCCCATCTCTTTCTCTCTCTCCTTGGGTGTCCCTACTCCCTGAATCACAAAAATATTGAAATTAGGCCAATTAATAACCCTACAATGGCCTTCAAGTGTTCAAGTGAAAGGAAAAGTTACATGTCTCTCACTTTAAATCAAAAGCTAGAAATAATTAAGCTTAGTGAGGAAGGCATGCAAAGAGTCAAGACAGGCTGAAAGCCTGTGCTTAATAGCCAAGTTATGAAAGCAAAAAGATCTTGAAGGAAAACAGAAGTGTTATTCCTGCGAACACATGAATGATAAGAAAGTAAAACAGCTTTATGGCTGATATGGAGAAAGTCTGAGTGGTCTGGATAGAAAATCAAACCAGCTACAACATTCCCTTAAGCCAAAATCTAATCCAGAGCAAGATAATTAACTCTCTTCAACTCTATGAAAGCTGGGAGAAGTGAGAATACTGCAGAAGAAAAGTCTGAAGCTAGCAGAGATTGATTCATGAGGTTTAAGGAAAGAAGCCATCTCCATAACGTGAAAGTGGGAGGTGAGGCAGCAAGTGCTAATATGAAAGCTGCAGCAAGTTATCCAGAAGATCCAGCTATAATAAATGCAACAAACAACAGATTTTCAATGTAGATGAAACAGAAGGCTGTTTCTGTTTTATCTAGGACTTCCATAGCTAGAAAGGAGAAGTCAATGTCTGGCCTCAAAGCTTCATAAGACAGGTTGACTCTCTCCTTAAGTCTAGTGCAGCTAATAACTTTAAGTTGAAGCCAATGCTCATTTACCATTCCAAAAATTCCAGGGCCCTCAAGAACTGTGCTAAATGTACTCTGTGCTCTATAAGTGGAATAATAAAGACTGGATGACAGCATGTCTTTTTACAACATGGTTTACTGAATATCTTCAACCCACTATTGAGACCTACTCAAAAAAAAATTCCTTTCAAGACATTACTACCCAGTGACAATGCACCTGAACCAAGAGCTTGATGAAGAGGTGCAGTGAGGCTAATTTTTTTGTATTCATGCCTGCTAACATATCCATTCTGCAGCCCATGGATCAAGAATTTTCACTTTTAAATTTTATTATTTAAGAAATACATTTTGTAAGACTATAATTACCATCCATAGTGGTTCCTCCGATCTGAGCAAAGTAAATTGAAAACCTGGAAAGGATTCATTATGCTAGATCTCATTAAGAACATTTGTGATTCATGGGAAGAGGTTAAAATATCAACATTAACGGGTATTTGGAGGAAGTTGATTCTAAGCCTCATGGATGACATTAAGTGGTTTAAGATTTCAGTGAAGGAAGTAACTGCAGATGTGATAGAAATAACGAGAATTAAAAGTAGAGCCTGAAGATGTGACTGAATGGCTATAATTTCATGATCAGACTTCAATGGATGAGATTGTTTCTTATGGCTGAGCAAAGAAAGTAGTTTCTCAAGACCGAATCTACTCCTGGTGAAGACACTGAGAAGATTGTTGAAATGACAACAAAGAATTTAGAATGTTACATAAACTTAGTTGACAAGGCACCAGCAGAATTTGAGAGGATTGACTCCAATTTTGAAGGAAGTTCTACTGTTGGTAAAATGTTATCAAACACCATCACATGCTACAGAGAAACCGTTAATGAAACCAAGAATCAATCCATGTAGCTAACTTCACTGTTATCTTAAGAAATTACCACAGTAACCCAACCTCAACAACCACCACCCTGATCAGTCACAGCCATAATATCGCAACAAGACCCCCACCAGCAAAAAACACTGGGAGTCATTGAAAGCTCAAATAATGGTTAGCATTTTTTTAAAGTTTATTTTTTTATTTTTTGGGAGGAGGAGGGGCAGAGAGGGAGAGGGAGACAGAATCCTAAGCGGGGTCCACACTGTCAGTGCAGAGCCCACCAAGAGGCTGGGACTCTAAAGCTGTGAGATCATAACCTGAGGCGAAATCAATAGTCAGATACTCAACCAACTGAGCCACTCAGGTCCCCCAGTGGTTAAAATTTTCAATAGCAGTTTTATTTAAGTTACATATATGGTTTTAGACAACACTACTGCACACTTAATAGACTACAGTATAGTGTAAACATAGATTTATATGCACTGAGAAGCCAAAAAGTTCACTTCACTTGATTTATTGTGGTGGTCTGGAACCAAAACATATTTCAGCGTAGGGCTGTAAACAACGTATGGCTGTATTTTGATGTGGATCTTGCATGATTTCATTTGGGTTACTATACTTCCTTCACTTTGTTCAATACATTTTGGTTCTCAGTAGTATATTAACGTTTTCCGTGTGAGATAAACGTATATTTGTGATGTCAGTATCAGTGCTGGAACTTGAGTAAATGCTTCTCCACATACTGGAGACACCCTACTTGGTAGCTTTCGCTACTGTTCTTACTGCTACCAACATAAGAGTAGATCTTTTCCTTAGTTCTTCTACCAAGGTAGCTTTATGGTGGCATAGAGCAAAGGAAAGTGGAGACATTTTTCCAAAGTCCCTTGTGTCACTTCTAATGCCAACATCTAACATGATGAAAGGCAGAAAATGCTCTGCCTTTCATTGTGTCTTTGTCTCTGTAGGTCCAACAAGGGAGCGCCAAGCCCAGGGTAGAGGCTTTACCTAGGACTGTGGTGGGAAAACCCTTATAGAGCCCTTGTGTGCCTCACCCACTCTCCCTAGGGTCATTCTGGCCCCTGTACTCCCTGCTAGAGTTAAGCTTGTTCCATACGGCTAGAAATTCTGTGCATCTTTTTTCTTCTCTCACTTTTCTGTTGTTTCTTCTGTCCTCCCTGAAGTCTTGCAGGGCTAGAATTGCAACTTTTGCCCCACCCTCCCCCCACCAAATTGAGATATTGTTTTGGGGAAACGAAAAATGAAAAGCCAGATTTGTTTTGCAGGTTACTTTGACATGCCAAGGCAGAAATCTTCAGAAGTATTGGGTATCATTCTGGCTTTTGAAAGAAATGTTGATTGGAATTACAGACTTCAGAGTCACCTGCAAAGAGCTGATAGGTGAAACCATAGGAATAGAAGACAAAATTCTTCAAGGTAAGTATCTAAAAGTTGAAAAGTAAAAGGAAAATAGAACACAGGATACCACCAAGAATAAGTAGATCAAGAGGTTCCTATGAACATAAGAAACAAGGAGTAGTTTATGGTTTAAAAACGGACAAAAACAAAAAAAGAAAAATAGAAAAGAGTAATGTGTCAGAAATCAACCAGTCAAATAAATACATATATATACAAATGAAGCACCAGATTTCAAGAAAGTGTTCACTGTTGTCTAGCTCTGAAAATAAAAATTAAAACTGTAGGCTTGGTATTATGGTATTATACTATCTACACATGCATTTCAAGGTAGTTTCTCAGTCATCTATTTCCAAAACTCTTTTTTTTTTTTCCATTTGATTTGGAGCTTTGAGCCCACATTAGTTCAATAAAGCACAAAAGACAAAATGGAAAATACATTGTAGTGTTTCTTTATTGTTTTCATATTTATTATTGATCTATGATGTTCCAATACAGATTTCATTGACCCAGGGAGCTCAGCATTGTTTAAATATTAGGACTGATGTTAACAAACCTTCCCTACTATTACAATAATTTCTTTCATGTATCATCAGAAACATAGAACATTAATACTCACACATGAATAGAGTAGATTAATGACATCCCAGGCTTATCAGTGCATCCTATGTTTATAAATATGGAACCTTCTGACAGTAGTCAATCATTCATCTTTATTCCCTGCATTCTCCTTACAGTTAAGTACAAAGAAATTGGATGCAATTTTAATACTACAAAACCTCTGTAAACATTTTCCTATGGCAATCAAAGTTGCATATTCTAGTAAATCGAATTTTCCTGCATTAGGTAAGAGTTTAAATGCTGGTTTTATAAAGGACCATTAAGGACACACATCAGGTATGCATGACTGTGGTATAAAATTGATTTATTAAAAAAACATAACAACTCGATTATAAGCAAAAAGAAAAACATATCTTCATATAAATATTCTTATGATACAAGTCTATTGTACTACAGAAATGCAAATAATAATAACAGATTTTATGAGTTGTCATGAAATATTTATTGTGCATATTCTTTATGCATCACAATAAAATGTTTATTCCAAATACAATATGTAAAATTCACACAGTATGATTCAGCTTACTTATATACTTCCTACATTTAACTTTTTAAACATTTCATTAGGGGTGGCTGCGTGGCTCTGTTGGTTAAGCATCTGACTCTTGGTTTTGGCCCAGGTCATGATCTCACGGCTTCATGCGTTCGAGCCCTGCATCAGGCTCTGCACTGGCAGCATGGAGCCTGTCTGGGTTTCTCCTTCTCCCCCACTAGCTGCCCTTCCCCACTCAGGCTGTCTCTGTCTCTCTCAAAATAAATAAACAAACTTAAAAATAAAGAATTCATTCAATTCTTTATTTGTAAGTACCTTCATAAAGTAGAATACTTTTTGGGGTACCTAAAAAGTGATAAGATTAATAAATTTGTGTGATAATATGTATATGCTTGTATTAATTCGCTGAAGACAGGTAATATGCTGCATGAGAAAAATTTTTAAAAATCTATATATTCAAAATGTCACTGGAAAGTTTATCAGTCTCAAACAATATTCTCTTTTAAGCTTTAGATGAAACAAATGCTATGTTCATTAAACTGTGTAATTTCTTATCAACTACAGCAGGCTCTCCAATATATTACATAGATGTACATTGACAAGAAATCATTGAAAGTCATTCATGCTGACTCTCCTTTGTCCCTTCCTGTTCATTCAAAAATAACAGCTGCAAGGAGCAGACCCATGGTTATGCTAAGGAGTTGCGTTGTCTCCATAACTGTATTGAATTGTTATGTCAAGAGAGAACCATACAATTGGGATAATAAAAATAAATTTTCATAGCAGCTGCATTTGGGAATTAATTGTACTATCTTAACTATTTTGATCTGTACTCACCAGAGAGTAAATTCCCCAGATTGTTTTCAGTATGGTAGAATCAATAGCCAAGTTTAAAATCATCATATCAATTTTTAGTTGAAATCAATTAAAAGTTCAGATAAAAAAAGTGTTTGTGGAACTACAGTCCAAATTTTACATGGGAGTAATAAAGTAGAATTGATTCAAACCACCATTTCTGTTGGCATAAGTTTCTGTAAAGCTTTCTTGCTAAACCTAGCTTCAATCTCAAGCATAAAAACAGATATACAACTTCCTATCAAAACTCCTACGCATGCAGAAGTATGTCTAAAACCTCTTTTATTCTTTCATAATTCAGCTTAAGTTTTATTGAATCCTCTAAAATCTTTTCTAGAACTCAGACTAATAAACATGGGATTAAATGATAAAATGTACTATTTATCACTTACCCACCATATTTCAGGCAATTTCTCAGAATTATCTAATGCTTCCAAAACCTTAAAAATAAATTATCATCTAAGTTTTCCATATGAGGAAATGCATGCTAAGAGAAATTAAATAATTTGGTCATTTTCTATGGCTTATGAATCATGGGGCTTTACTGGAATCCCAAGTAGTTCATTCATCCAACAACGAGTGAGTGTTTTGTGTCTGACACTATCCCAGCTACAGTGTTAACAAAGATTCCTAAGGCAGTTCCCTGACACCAGGAAGTTGAGAATAGGCTGGATTTCTAAAGAGCCTGCCCTTTATCTGAGGTTGTATTGCCAACATGGGGCATATTTGACCTGACTCTTTGATACATTATTTGATAACCCCTTATTCCATTCCAAAAAAATGAATTCTTACTTGATAAATTTCAAATACAGCTCAGGAGGTTATATGTGTGCACTAGCAATAATCAGACGCCTTATAAAATAAGTGCTTTTATTCATCTCAAAATGAGCATAACGTGAAGGGGGGGTAAAAACATATCTCTATCTATAAAATTAAGACATCTCCTTTATCATGGCATCAATGCCCAATGTTAATGCATGAAAAATAAAAGAATGGTAGACTTATCTGCTTAAATTTTAAATATTCCCATATATCAAGAAGACAAAATATCATCTAGAAGCATTTCACAATCAACTTGATAATCAAAAATTTGAAATCTTTAATATATAAAGTAGTACTTTTGGTCTTCGATGTTCAACAGAAGTGCTCATCGTAATTTCATATACAGAGAGAGTGAGAGAGAAAAGAGAAATTAATGAAGATTTCCAGAGATCGGAGCACAGGTGGAGGAAAGATACCTCTGAGTTTTAAAGTTGATATACACCTTGAGTAGAATATTGATATGAGGGATATTTATGAATCAGGAAGAAAATAAAAGCTTGATACACACAGGGACAAAGCACATAACCTGGCACTACAAAACATATATGTGACTAGAAAGCCTTCAAAGATACTTTAACTTTATTCATAAGTGAGCATCAAGATACACTGGTGTAATTTTAAAAAAAATCCCCTCAGTATATCATCCTTAAGATCTTATTCAGATAGCTAGCTAGATCTCTGATCAAATATCCAAATATTACAAAGGTTTTACTCGTTAACTTACATTCTATAGTTTATTATCAAATTATTTATATATTATTTAGTAAATTATAGAAAACTATAGAAGCATTTAATTATTCATTTATCCAATCATTCCACCATTATTTATGCAGATCCTAACATACATCAAGACATTATATGAGGTGCTCGGGAGTAAAATGATACACCACCTGCTTTCAAAAGATTTCAGTCTAATGAAGCACAGAAATATTTACTCAGCTGATTCATAAGTATCCATGTAATGCCTTTTATGAACAAAAACCTACAAAAACTCTTGTAGGTTTGGAGACATGTCAATAAATACAGCAAAGCCCCTTCCACCATGGAAGGTGCATCCTACATAAATCAAATAATCACAAAAATATAATTACATCCAATAATAAATGCTATGAGGCTTGTCTTATCTAAACCTGGAGGGAGGGTCAGGGTGTTGGGGAAGAAAAGGTTTTCCTTCTCAAATCTATGTTTAACTAGAAACTTAGGGAATAAGTAGCAATTGGCTAAATTAATGGAAGGAAAAATGAGAATACGACACCCAGGAATAGCATGAGGAATGCTCTGAGAGAGGCAAAGTTTGCTGTATTCAAGAAACAAAAGGAAGCAAATGTGTCATGAACTGAGTGAAATGGCATGATGAGGGTGAGAAACAGGCAAGGAACAGGCCAGGTAGGGCTCTGTGAGGCATGCTAATAACTGGATTTCATCCTATATAAAATGGAGAGTCATTGATGAATTTTGAAGCAAGAACGGGTGTGATTTGCCATGTAATGATAGTACAATTCTAATAACATTCCAAATCATAATAACTAATATGTTATTGAAGACTTACAAATGTGTCAGGCATTATGTTATGCCCTTTTGCAACATTTTTGTCCATTTATGCTCACAGGAAAATCATAAGGTAGCTATGAATACCTCCATTTTACAGTTGAGGAAATCAGATCCAGTGAAGTTGTAAAATCAAGTCTGTTCAAGATCACACAGCTAGTAGACAAGTGTCTGAATCCAAACAAAGTCTGTCTGATTCTAAATCCTAACCAATGACGACTCCAAATTAGAACTCTTTGAAGAATGTTATTGGCATATTATAAAAAGGCCAAGTAAGAAAATGCCAATTTGCTTTCTTTCAAACCACACACTCTGGTTTTTGTGAACAAAGGAAGATTTAGAATAGAGTTTAAGCTTCAAGCCTCTAACCTGCAGGAATTTTTTCTTAAAGAGGCCCTGACTCTCACCTCAATTGTGCAAAATTCAGGGCATTAAAATCTTAAATTATACCAAGATACGGAAGCCTTTCCAAGGTAGGTATCAACCCCAGAAGAAGGGCATTGGAGAAAAAAAAGAGCAGTCCAGAGGAAATTCACCAAATTCCCATCAATGACTAAGCACTTGTCATTCATCTACAAGTAGCAAGGATAATAGTGGTGGAGGAGTCCCATCCTAGGTTCTTGAAAATAAGTGAGCTTTGATGATCAAACTCTGTGATGCAGGTTGGGTCCTCCAGGAACTAGACCAGAGAATGTTCTTTGAATTAAAACTTGTGCAAGCAGGGAAAGAGGCAAGACCAGGCAGAGAGAGACACTGAGCTGCAATGCATGCCAGACAGGCTCAACATTCACAGTTCTGGGAACTGGGGTGGGAAATCATGGGGCCATTTTAGGATTCTGACTATCACGCAGGCCATATGGTTTCTGTCACAACTGCTCAAATCTGCAAGCTGTACTGTGAAAACAGCCAGAGAAAATATATAAATGAATGGAAATGGCTATTTTCCAATAAAACTTTATTTATAAAAATAGGTGTTGAGCTGGATTTAGCGCATGGACCACAGTTTGCCAATCTCTGGTCTAGTCATAGATGAAAAGCAGACTGTTAGGAAAAGACTTACTTACATTAAATGCCTCCTGAATGGGTTCCAGCTGAACAAACCGCAGGCAAGAAAATTCCAGGCATAAGAACCACTATGTTAAATATCTACAGTATCACAAATGATTCACTGGAGAGGAAATATTAGAAAATGTGATTGCTTCTATAACCAGAAAGATGCCCTTCAATGATGAAATGCTAAAATAACTTTTAGCTCTTTCTAGATAGGCAACGTTTACAAAAGGTGATAACCAGAGGACATTTATAAGTGCTGCCTACAAGTTTCAGAAAACGAATGGTCAAGAGTGTTTGAAAATTAGAGAGATTCTAGAAAAGAATATGAGAAGCTAGATTTTTGTTAAGCAATTATGGAATGGTAAAAGTGCAAATAAATTAAAGTCCCTGATCCATCAAGAATTACATTTGTATAGTCAAGTATTAAATAATATGAAAATATTAGTAACGATAGCATTTTGTTATTATTATGTCATGTATTAATAAGAATAATGTATCTACAATGACTAAAATCTCTTCTATGATCTAATTCACGTCTATATTATTTACTAAAATGTAAGTTCCTTTAAGGCAAAGATTGTGCTACTCCTCTAAGTTTATGATTTAATAAATAAAAATAAGAGAAGCAACTAATTGATTAAAGAGAAATATAAGATTTTATGGAATTAAAGAGTCTTAGATTAGACCTTACTTTTAATGAGAGACCATATTTTTAATTTTTATTTTCCCCAAGGCACTTAGAACGATTTCTGGCTATAGCAGGTGCTCAATCAATGTTTTTAATTATTCTCTGCTAAGTAATAACATAAACAACAACAACAACAGAATCCATATCATTTTACTTGAATTTCATGTTGGTTATTAGGGATCCCAGGTAATCCCAGTACATCCTTGGGTATTTGTGTACATAGACCTTATATAAAATTTTAAAAAAATCAAACAGATTGTACAATTTAATTGAACGTATCCTAGTTTCCTAGTGCAGAGACCATATCCTATAAGAAAAATAAATTATTTGGTCTCATATCTCTGTCCATAATGTCCACTTTCACAGTGCAATTTCTCAATAAGGAGAAGCCAAAAACAAACTTTCTCTGCTTTTCTAATTTATAGCTATCTTTGTATTATGCACTGTGAATTCTCTATGGGATGATCAGGATAGCGATGTCATTGACGTAAATAACCTTATTATGGAGAACACACATTGGCTGAGTAAGCAAGTAGTTATCTGTAGCAATAATGTCATTGGGGCATCTGGGTGGTTCAGTCGGTTAAGCTTTTGCCTTCGACTCAGGTCATAATCTCACGGTTCATGAGTTGGATCCCTACATCAGGCTTTCTGCTATCTGTGCAGAGCCCACTTCATATCCTCCTTCTGCATCTCTCTCTGCCCCTCTCTCAAGCTCTCTCTCTCATAAATAAATTTTTTTAAAATGTCATTAATGTTAACATACTACAACCAACACATTCTATATTATATCCTCCAAAATTTCTGATACATAGAATCTCGAAGCACTAGTGTTCTAGAAATTGTTCGTCCAAGTATGTTTTTTATTCAACACATTTACTCTTTTTTTCAATATAAAATATAAGTTTCCAATTTCACTTTACTTCTTGTGAACTGACTATAATCCCAAGTGAATCATTTGTTCAAAATGTTCATACTTTGCCTGACTTCTGTACAGAATAAGTAATTTTTATTTATTATACAAATTAATTTTCTTAGTGCTTGATACACATACACATATGCAAACTGTGGTTATTTTTCACCGCCATCTCTGGCAGAAGCCAGAGTTTCAAGTCACTCTTCTTTGAGGTGTATCAGTCCAGTTCATCCAGGGAGACAAAACAAGTATGATTATGTTAAAAGATGTACTTCAAAGGATGGTTTACACAGTACGGAAGCTGGCTGAAATTTGAAATCCAGACTGACAGGGGCGCCTGGGTGGCTTAGTCGGTTAAGCGTCCGACTTTCGCTTAGGTCATGTACTCGCGGTTCGTGGGTTCGCGGTTCGAGCCCCGCGTCGGGGTCTGTGCTGACTGCCAGCTCAGAGCCTGGAGCCTGTTTCAGTCTGTGACTCCCTCTCTCTGACCCTCCCCTGCTCACGCTCTCTCTCTCTCTCTCTCCTAGAAATAAATAAAACATTAAAAAAAAAATGAAATCCAGACTGACAATCGGGGAGGGAAGATCATGATTAGGCTGAAACCCCAGGGTCATGATCTGAACTCTGTCATCTACATGCAGTCAGGAAGGAAGATCCAGGGAAGAAGGAGAAGAATTGCTGACTCACTTGCTCTCTGGAACCTCTGATCTCAGAGAAGGCCTGAGCCCTCTTTTAAAAGCCTTCTTGCTGATGAATCAGGATCACCCAGGATAATCTCCCTTTTGATTAACTTAAAGTCAACTGATTAGAGACATTAATTGCTTCTGCAAAATCCCTTCACTGCAGCATCTAGATTACTGTTTGACTGAATAACTGTGAGAAGGTGTGTGCTTGATTAAAAATGGCCACTGCCTCCCTTCCCTGACTCACTCTCACAAGAGATTACCCATTACAGCATATTATAATTTCCTAGAATCATCCCAGAAACATTCTCGAAAGGGAGTTCTAGGGATGATAGTTCATTCAGCATCACCACATCTATGCATCATAACACCATCACAGAAATTATTTGCTTTTGGTCTTACAAGACTCTGGGGAATAGCGTTTGACTGATGTTCAGGTAAAAACTTAAAAGCATCTATTTGGTAGAACCAGAACCACCTCTTATACCAACTTCATCAGTTTATCTAGCTATTTTAAAACTCTCATTAAAAGGCAGGCACAAAAGTACTTAAGGTATAAAAATGAGAAGAAATAAGGTCAGAATAGTTATATTTCAACAGAGATGGCATATGTAACAATGTTTAAATTCTTATATAAAGATATGTTTTTTGAGAGAGAGAGACAGAGAGGAGGGAGTGGGTCAGAGGGACAGAAAATCTTAAGCAGGTTCTCAGCATGGAGGCCTATGAAGGGCTTGATCCCAGATTCCTGGGATCGTGACTCCAAGCAAAATCACCAGCTGAGCCACTGAGACACCTAACGCAAAGATATCTTAAATAGGAATAGTTTAATTATTGAAATGATTAACCAAATGTCTGGCTCAGTGCTCAGCATTTTGTAAGGATTTTGAAAGGTAGGTTAAGCACAGTTTCTTGAAATACCATCATCTCGGTAGATTTTGCTAGGTCACATGGAAAGACCCATCAAGTCATGAAATTAGCTAGGTAACCTTAGCAAGTCAGTCCATATGACAATCATAGTTTGGTTGAACTTGCAACAGAGTATTTTTGAATGATTGTGCCAGGCAGCCAAAGAAATACTTGTCCTAATATAACGGACCCATAATCAACATTTATTTATATACACATTTATTTCAAATAGTATTCTTGATCTAATTCTATACAAAGCACTATTTTGGGTGTTTAAGACATTTATATGAAATACAAGAAGAAAATAAATGATGGAAGGACAAAATGAAGGAGAGAGATGGGGGGGAGTGAAGGAAGGAGAGAGAACAAGAAACGGATGAGGAGGTAGAAGAAAGGAACATTTAAGTCAGCTGTTTTTTCTTCCTTGGCTAGTGGCCCACTGCCTATCACAGAAGAGCACAGTTTCAAAGATCTGCCCAGAATAGTGTGGTGTTTCATGCAAGTGCCAGTATCTAGGGAAGGGCCAGAGCCTCACATGCCTCTGCAGAAGTTGTCAAGTTGCTCTTCTCCATTTGAAAAAAAAAAAAAAAAAAAAAAAAATATTAGGTAGTGGAGGTTTGATTAGCTCTCTAGACATTTCTATGAGATAGTTTTGAGGCATATATGGTGTCAGAGGTTAAAGCTATCACTTACTGAGGAAACGGTTTTCCTGACAACATATTCTAGGCTTGGAGCCCAATGCGGGTCTTGAACTCCCAACCCTGAGTTCAAGACCTCAGCTGAGATCAAGAGTCAGATACTTCAATACCAAGCCACCCAGGTGCCTCCCCCCATAACAACATATTCTAATTTACAGAAGAATTCTGCTTAATAATGAGCCTATTGCAAACACACCAAAGTAAACTGAAAGTCAAGATGTAAAGTAGTTTTTATCCCTGGAGCTCTTCTGTACTCAGCTGTGTTTCTCTACTTTGGAGAGCAAAGATTAGGACCAGTCAGTGGTGGTCTGGAGCTGTTTGTACCTGCTAGTGACAGCCAACAGTGCTCATCTAGTCATTAGTATAATGGAAAACTCTTCACACCCAGCCAAAGTCATTATCCAAAATTTTCTTAATGTACAGAAAATTCCTGTTAATTTGTTTTGTGACTATGTTTCCTAGATTCATCTCCAAAACTAAAGCTCACAGAAAGACTATATATTATATTCTTTGAGAATGAAGGATAAGAAATAACTGGTTTCATAAGAATTCCATGGCAAAGAAGATAATATTGACTAAGTCTCTAACTTCTTAGGAAGTTACAAAAATCAAACTATTGAAGCTCATCCTGTGGCAATATTCTCATTCCTTCATTCTCTAGATTGATTTTCTTAAGAGAAGGATACTATGGAATTGTTTCCGTTTCTATGTGAGGCATTTATGCTTCTGTGCATACCTGAAGGAATGGAATGAGTGGGCTCTTCATGTGTGTGGGGGAGTGAGGATGGATGTGGGCAGGTTGATAAATGGTGAGAGATACTAACTAGAACACTTGGAATAAAAAGGTGATTTAGAATATGGTCTTTAACTTAAACTGTACTTGTCATTTTACCACTGAGGAATGGGTTTAGAAAACTAAAAGAGAATTCAAAACTGTCACTTGAATCAACAGCCGTAGCATTTTCCACTCAATGACACTGTATATTAAGGGTGTTTTGTATGTTTTGTATAATAGATACATTACAATTCGTATTTCACACAGGATGAAACACTGGATGCATGCAAATGTCTCACACTTTATGATAAGTTCAAAGGCCTGAGTTCCAAAATAATGAAGGATATGGAAAAGACACTTATCAATAGCGCTTTATCTACATAAAAATTACCTGGGGGCATTTCTGAAAAAGCAGATGACTAGGACATTGTTCTAGAGACCTTTCTTTCTTACGCCTATGAACACCTGCATACATTAAATAGGCAGGTGAGGAATAATTCTGCTGTAGATGATGTCCATTCAGATTTTGAAATACACTGATGAGAGTGATTATCAGGACTTTCTGTTAGATGAAACCCAAACCCCTTGATATCCACTGAGATCAGAGTGTTTCTCCTCCAGCCAAGGTCATGACTTTCTTAGAGCCATTGTCTACTTTTCAAAAATGAACATCTTCTCTTCTGATGAGGTCTTTAGAAAAGTGGTTACAAAATCAATAAAAGTATTCTTTATGGGGGGATGCCTGGGTGACTCATTTGGTTAAGCATCCAACTTTGGCTTGAGTCATGATCTCATGGATCAGGAGTTCAAACCTTGCATTGGGCTATCTGATCTCCACGCAGTCTGCTTTAGATCCTCTGTTTCCCTCTCTCTGACTCTCCCCCATTTTCTCTCTCTGCCCCCCAAACAAATACACATTTAAAAAAATTTTAAGTATTATGTTTTTTTTGGTTTTGGGTTTTTTTCCCCCTAGTCCGAGAGTTAGTAGAGTGGTAGAAAGGGGTCATCCTGCCTGGATGTAACTTGGAGCTAGACAGGAATCTTGGCGTCAGCCCAATATGGAATTTTCAATATACCCAAATCCCCCTTTTTCTTATCACTTCTCAGACTCCTAGAAGCACATCATTTCTCTGCAAAAAGTCATATTCTCGCTAAAAACCCATATCCTGAGAATCACTGTCATGAATAAATATCATGGCCAAAGTTCAAATAAGATGTAGAAAGGATTTATTTGGTCTCATGACAAAAAGCAAGAGGTCAAATACCAATAGGCATTTATCTTCTCTACGATATTCCAATAATGGCCCTTCACTCTCACACCTGACACAACCGATCAATAATCATAATACTTTAAAATGGTAGTAAAGTAGTTTAATTCTTAAAAATTTATTTCTAATCTCTTGATTGAAAAGATTGGACAGTAAAAAAGAACAAATAAATTATAAGTATATCCACCACTGTAAGATAAAATAGGTGGACAGAGAGGAAAATTCCCTGTCTCTCCAATGCAGTTTCTTCTGTTATTTGTTATGAAATATTACAAACACACCATCTTCTCAACAAATTTGTGGCATAAAATGTTTACAGTATAAGGATTATTAAGCCCGTTAAAGAAAAAGATAGTTTCCCATTATTTGCATTTTTTATTTGCTACCAACTAAAACTGTTCTGTAAGTATGCATATATAACTGCTGTCAGTATAGCATTTCATAAACCACATGCAGAAAAATAATCATGAATATCTCCATACCCTTTTCTACAGAAGATCAGACACAACTATTGAGAAAGATCAAGTCCAGAATTTAGTTCTGGTGATTTATGTGACAAAATTATTGGTCAAAGATAAAAATCTTCTTGAAGGCAGAAAAAAGACAAATTTGGGGGAGCTTCGGTGGCTCCGTCTGTTAAGCACTGATTTCAGCTCAGGTCATGAGCTCACAGTTCGTGAGTTCAAGCCCTGCATCCGGCTGTGTGCTGACAGCTCAGAGCCTGGAGCCTGCTTCCTATTCTGCATTTCCCTCTCTCTCTGCTCCACCCCCTTTCATGCTCTCTTTCTCTCAAAAATAAACATGAAAGGGGCGCCTGGGTGGCTTAGTCGGTTAAGCTTCCGGCTTTCGCTTAGGGCATGATCTCGCGGTTTGTGGGTTCGAGCCCCGCGTCGGGCTCTGTGCTGACTGCAGCTCAGAGCCTGGAGCCTGTTTCAGAGTCTGTATCTCCCTCTCTCTCTGACCCTCCCCTGCTCACGCTGTCTCTCTCTCTCTCTTCTAGAAATAAATAAAAATATTTAAAAAAAAAAATAAACATGAAAAAAATATTTAATTAAAAGTAAAAAGGAAAGAAAAAGACAAATTTTGTGGTGTCTTCTGGTATATACTAGGGGATCTGCATGCGTACAGAGTGGAGGGTGAAAATGAAACAGTGTCCATTTTCTCAGGAATAATTATTTTCTTAGGAATGTCAGGCATGACCTGATATTATGGTGATTTCAGGGAAGTGCAAACTTGTAGATAGTCAGCCACATGTCAGCATTGTGATATAAATATTATGTTATAAAATATCAAAATATCTGCCACAGTAAGTAAATATCAATTTATTTTTAACATGAATAAACTGCTTGAGTCATAATTTTTAAAAAATCCATAGGGTGAGGAGCAGTGTAAAATGTACTTTATAATTAAGGTTGAATATTCAATCCCCATAACCGTGCTTTTCAAGACAGAAGCTCATACATGGATACAAACTTCAGAGCTTCAGGGAGAAAATCTATATTGTCTCAGACATTACAAAATTATTGATGCACACAGACAAAATTTCATGTATAGGATTTTACCCTAAGGTAGAAACTAGCAATGTTGTTCTGGAAAGGGCCAGCAAGCAACATTTTAGGCTTTGTGGACCATATGGTTTCTGGTGCAACTGTCCGGCTCTGCTGTTGCAGTGTGCATGCTGCCATGGACCAAACATAAACAAGTGAGCATGTCTGGGTTCTGATAAAATGTTATTTACAATAACGGGAAAAAGCCATAGTGTGCCTGAGGAATTAAGTAAAGTTAGCATGATTTAATATATAGGTACTCTGAAAACCTGTTATGCATAAAAACCAAGGATGAAACACAGCCAAAATGCCTATATAAAGGAAAATTAATAAGGTAATTATTGCAAATCCACATCATGGTATAACATCCGTTATTTTTTTAACTTTGGAATTTTAGGTGATTTGGGTAGAATATAAAATTACACATGCAATCGTGATCCCAATGTTACCATATATAGAAATATTCAAGATGAGAATTGTTAAGGAAATACATAAAATGTTTACAGTATTTTCTGCTTTACATTTTCCCTTTTATCCAAAATTTCTATAATTAGTCAATGTTAACTCTGTGGTCAGAAACATATTCTTAATTAAAGGCAAATCTAGTACAATTTAAATTTAATCAAAATGTAACTAATTAAAGTATTCATTTAGCTAATTACACTATTTCACTAAAAATGAGGGTGATAAACAAGTTGTGATGTGAATTTAATTGAAATATATGACAACAAACTTGAGTAAATAGAAAAATAAACCAAAATACTGTATAGAAAATACCAGTAAAATTCAAAACTGGTTTTCTTGCAACTTAACAGAAACAAGAAGAGACAAGATGACTTTAAAAAGGAAGAACTAGGCTGTCTTTTTACCTTATGAGACATTAAAAATTATCTTGAAGTTATTATAACACAAAAGAATGATATTGACACGTGGCTAGACTAATCAATAACATCAATAACCTAGGAACAGACACAGGACTATGGAAAACTTGCTCTAGGGGGGTTGATCATAAGTACCAATGCTCAATTTTATCTGAGCCCTGTGCTACCAGAAAGCAGTGATAGTCAAGAATTTTCACACCTTACCATTTTGTTCTCTGAAATTCCTCCCACACTTTTGAGTTCTAAAAAATGGCAACTGCTATATAGCTTTATATATATATATATAATTTTCTTATTTTTCATTATATTTTGTCTTTCACAAACATCAAATACAAGAATATGTACCATGCAACATGAGCATGGTATTAGAAAATCAGTTACCCTTTTTAAATCAAAAGAAAAGTATTCCTTCTTCATAACATAGGAATAAGTAAATTTCTATAGGTGTAAATATGTAATCTACAAAGCAAACTTTAAAACCTTTAGAAAAAATATAGGAGAGTATTTTTACTGCTTCAGGGTAGGAAAATATTTCCCTAAACAAACACAAAACTGCACGACAACAGGAAGTGTAATAAATTTCAGTATATTAAAGCAAAAACCATGGAGTTCAGAGCCAATTGAAAAAATGAAAAACACTGAATACAATGGAATAGGAAATTCACAATGGAGTTTATTACATGGTTTTCTATAGTTATTTTATGTCAGAATATTTCATAATAAAAGAAATTAAGCTTGAGATTGAATCTTGGGCAATCTGCAGCTCTAGAGTGGAATATTCAAACTACTTAGAACTCTTTGGCAATTAGTCAGCAGCCCTGTCCCAGATCAAACACTGTCCAGGCTAAAAGTACAATGTGTGTGGTTTGGTAGCCTGACTTTAAATCTTTTAAAAATAATCACAAGGGAGAGACAATAGTCCAAATTACCAGCTCCGTGCACTGGTGATAGGAGGTATTTTCTCAGCCCAGTCCCAACTCCCAGAGCCCCTGGTATTTTGCCTGGGTCTGGTCCAACCCCTGCCAGTGCAGAGCCTGGACAATTACCCTGGTCATCTCTCCACATGGAGAGTCTTAACAGCAAGACTCCTTCTCTCTCAGTGGGTCGCCTAGTATTCTCTCAGGAGTACAGCAACAGCTCCAATATCCAGGTTCTTTTAAAGTTTGCTGTTAGCGATAATGACATAATATATGTGAAAGGGGTATAAAAAAGATAAGCGCTGCTTTGGGAAAGAATGTAGAAAAAAGAGGCTGATAGGAAAGGCTTCCCACTGAGAAAATGAATTCAGTGGTGTGGAAAAGAGAATAATAAAACTGCCCTGGATTTGTATATCACTGTTCCTTCCTAAGAACGCTGGGGGATTTCTCATTCTATTACTTCACTTTATCCTTGTAAACAGGTGCCCAGTGGAGACTGGAGCTTAAGATTTTTGAAGTTAGAAAACTGTCAAGTGGGAGGTGATAAGCAGTTTCTGCCTTATTGGCTGGAAATTGATATTTGTTTTGGGGCAGACCTTTTTTTTTTCTGGGAGGGACACCTTGAATAATTTATTCTTTAAGTGATACAGATGCTAGGAAAATAGGTGAGTACTTAAATTTTTTCTTTGGAAGTCCTGACTCAATGTAATCCAAATTAAGATGCTTATGTGATAAACGTGAAGTGGGATATTTACTACTCTGTCTTGTGTGTATGTATATAGATATGAATACTGTGTATGGGGTTGAATTGTGTTTGTGTCTCCTCTCCCCCCCCACAAAAAAAAAGATATGACCAAGTCCTAGCCCCTGTACCTGTGAGTATGACCTTATTTGAAAATAGGGTCTTTGCGGATGTACTCAAGTTAAGATAAGGTCATACTCGATTAGAGTGGGCCTAATCCCTACTGCATGATGGGCATCCTCAGAAACCCAGGGACGTTTGGACACAAAAATACACAGGAAAGAACAGAACATTACCACTGAAAGTAGAGATTGGAGTGATGTGTCTGCAAATCAAGGAAATCCATTGGCAACTCCCAGAAGTTGAAAGAGAGACCCAAAACACATTTTCCCTCAGAGCCTCCCAAAGGGACCAACCTTATCTCAGTTTCAGACTTCAGAATTTTGAGAGAAGACATTCCTGCTGTTTTAAGCCACCTCATATGTAGTACTTTGCTATGGGAACCTTAAGAAACTAATAAAAGTCAAATTAAGTGGAGCTTAGTTTAATGCAGTTTCTCTTGAATTTGGATTCAGAATACCTTATGCTCTAAATGTATATATTCTTTGTGGGGTGTGTGTGTGTGTGTGTGTGTGTGTGTGTGAGAGAGAGAGAGAGAGAGAGAGAGAGAGAGAGAGAGAGAGAGAGAGAG